>NC_056746.1:1266437388-1266737388 GCF_019279795.1 Protopterus annectens
GCACTCTTTGTTCATATTATAAAGGTCTTCTTGTTGAAGCAGTTTTTGAACAACTTGAGCAAATTTAGTTTGGCCCAGTTGTTGAAGTAGTAGCCTGTAGAACACAGTTTCAAAGGCACATTTAAATTCATAGATAGGTTCATATATTAGTAGCAGGCCAACTGCCCTTGTGGGCCATTTTAAGCCTAGCCAATTAACCCATGTGAGAATCAAACCTGCATACGGTAAACACCTTAACCATTATGCCACCCTCTCACTATTACAGGAAAATCACACGTGAATGGTCTGCTTTCCATATCGACAGTTATTATAGATAGCCACACTTCCAGTTGTTATTTGGGCTTGCTGTTTATACAAGGACAGTGCTTTTATTTATGCCATCGACCCATGAGCATTTGTGAGGAGAGTGGGATTATTTCAGTTATTAGTTGCAGTGTAGGAGTACAGAATCAACACTGATTTAATTGTGTCTCCTGCCTATAGTATCATTAGAGCCATGCAAATAGTTTTGTGGGCAAGTTTGAGTTGAAGCCTTGTTCTGACAATCACTTTATAAAAGGTAATACAGTTCTTTTGTTGATGGCCGACATAAAGCCCTCCACTATTTATCTATGTCAATATAACCATCAGGGTTTCCCTTAGTGGCTTTATTTTGTTGCATTGCTGGTTTTGGGATCAGGGTGCCATACTAAGCACACACAGTATATGGATAGATACTAGTATGAGATAAAGCAGTTTATACAAATTAGTGAAGGAAGAATACAATGATCAAAGTCTGATGTGGTACAGGAAAGTACTGGAGTTGGGTGAAGGCAGAGTAGAATGTCTAGAATTGCTGTAGCAGAGCACATAGTACTGGAGCGGTGAGGAGGGAGTCTGTGGAACATAAAAAAGTATTGCAGTGGAGGGGAAAGAATAAGTGACAATTTCAGTGGCTCAGTTCATGCTGGTGGCATATTCAGGTAGACGTTTATTGGACTGGTTGTGAAGATGGTTAGCAAATGCTTGAGGGAGATGGAGTGTGGCATGAAGCTGTACAGGAAATGATGCAATAGTGGATGGGAATGGAAATGGGGTGGAAGAAGGAAGTATAGCAAGGACATTAAGAGTGAGGCCATTCTACCCCTGCACTGTAACTGCTACACAGAAAACAAATCTCCATTGCCTAAATATTATGACAGGTAGAGGACTGAGCCACTAGAGCTATAGAATATAAAGAAGCTCAGCTTGGAAATCAGTAGTATACATTTGCTATGAAACTTATTGGTGTGGTATTACCCCAAACTTATTGGTATGGCTCCTGCTATCTTTGTAAAATATATTTTTTAATATTTAGAAAGGAATGCCTCGGCAGCAGTAGCAGTACCCAGTTTAGTTACTAGCAAGGGGTGGGTGTGTGGAACTGTAAGATGCCTTTGACCTTTCATGATGGGTTAAATGCCCAAAAGAAGTGGGAACCAACTATCACAAACTAGTACAGATAGCTAAACCACCAGAAAATGTATTTTCCTTACTCTAAGCAGCTGCGGACAGAAAAATCTTTCAGGACTCCTAATGGCCTCTGAGGGAAAGTGTGCAGACTCTTCCAGGCAAGTTTCTTGTAATTTCTGCCATTGTTTTCTAAGCTGTTACTGGCACAGAAAACCGGTCAGGAATACAGACATCCTTCAGAGGGGTGGGGGGCATGTGGGCTGTCACTTCTAGGTTGGGTTTCCTGTTCTTCTAAGGATTACAGATGATATTTCTGCCTTTGTGCCTATGTCTTGCCTGGTGCGGTTGAAGCACCACTAGATGCTCCTTGTATGCAGTCTGGTTAGAGGGACTATTACGATGAAGACATATGCACTAGAGCTTTCAGGATCCCTCTCAACTGGAGAACGCATTCTTCAGTTAAGATTTCTCTAGTTAGTGTCCATGCAAGCCATCCGGAAAATATTTGATTCTCCAGGACATGGTTCGAATTTATGAGGCTTAGGAAAAAAAAAAAAAAAAAAAAAAGTTTTCAACTTTCTCTTTCATACACTGGGGACATGAAGTGGTCAATATATGGGTTAATGTGTACTCCTTACATCCCAAAGAAACTAAACATCAGGGTCAGACATTTGATGAATACAAGGATAACAGACTGTCCAGAAAAATGAAAGCAAATGCAATAAATGTTTTGTTGTTCCTTGAATCTAAAAGTACTACATGTGCTACTGATAAATGAGAATGTAAAGATGTGCCCTTCAGGTACAGAGTGACCACAAATGGCCTTTTTGTTCAGCAGAGACTAGAAAAAAAACAGTTTGGGTCAATCTGCACACCCATTTCCTTTCCTTAAAAAAAAAAAAAAAAAAGAGCCCCCTGAAACCATTTTCCAATTTGCTTTAGGATTCTACTCCTTTTGGCTGCTCCCATTAGGGGTCACCACAGCAGATAATCTGCATTTCTTCCCGTCCTCTGCATCTTGCTCTGTCACACCAGCCACCTGCATGTCCTCTCACCACATCCATAAACCTCATCTTCAGCCCTCTTCTTTTCCCCGTTACCTGGCAGCTTCATCCTTAGCATCTTTTTCCCCAATATACTCTGCAACCCTCCTCATTTGTATTCTGTCCCATTGGTGAGTAAATCTGAGAAGAATAAAGCAAGACTGCACCTTCAAGGGGGAGCTCCCAAAGCAGAGGGCTGCAGCTTTGGGGGATATCTATCCCCTCTTGGCTGCAACACAAATCTCTTATAATCAAAGAATCTGAGGAGTTGACCTCAGTGCTAACTCCTTGTCTGAAGACAGGACTGTAGAACTTGACAAAACAGGTCAGGCTTTTATCCATTACTTATGTGGGTCATTGGTATGCCTAACATTTCAAGCATCTTAGGTGTTGCAAACAAAATATTGGTGGTGTAGATGTTTGCCACTTGTGCCTGGAAACCAGCATCTGTCCTATAGAGCAGTGCAACCTCCTCAAAGGCCTGAATAGCAACAGAAAGCTTGATGTGACTTTTCTACCTCTGAAGGGTCGAAGTCTAGTGAGGACTCCATTAAAAAGTCAGGTAAGAATCAGGGCAAGAAAGGTAGAACTTGACTGGACCTAAAGTCATAGCTTCAGCAGGGCAAGCAGGGTCAATAAGGCCTCTGTTTTGGTCTCGGGCATCTTTGAATTTTCTTTAGGTCACTGCATTTTCTAGGTTTTGGAGTCTGCATTCCACTGCTGGAGGCTGCCTGTAGGTATGTGTTATGGCCCCCAGTTTGTTGCCCAAATAGGCTTTTAAGTTCACAGCTGTACTTGCTAAGGCTAAAAAATTACACAGTGCTTACAAAAAAAGGCACTCGATGCTTGCCTCCTAAAACAAAAAAGTTAACATTGAAACTCATTGGGTAGAAGTTGTGTTCCACAAATGTACTTTATAGATTTGGTTTTCCAGAAACATCATGGATCTTTAAACATTTAGTAGTATTTTGAATTAAAAAAAAAAAAATTTTCCACATCAAAATAGGTTGCAAATAATCAGAGCAATGCAGTTGAATATTGCATGTAAAAAGCTCCCAAACTTGTACTTATAATTGTCTGGTGGTCATCTGGATGGGACCCAGAGAGACAAATGGGCAAACAGATGGATTGATACTGATCATTTGCTGCAAAAAATGCAAATTGATGCAAGCCATTAATTAAGCCATTAGGTGGGCTTATGCCTCTGGTAGGAAAAGCTCAGCTCACTGGGGACATCTGTGAAAGTTCTGGAAGTAACAGTAGAATGATGCAATAGTCAAAATTAGGTTTCCATCTGTGATCTTAACACAATAGTATTTAAGTATAGAAATAAATGTGATAAAATATGTATATTTATTTCATTTGCTTCCCTTAAGGGTTTAGCAAAACAGCTTTCTACAGGGAAGGCCAGGGACAAAACCTCCACACCCTTCCCTTCTCCCATTTTCTATATGCGGTCAGGGTGTCATGTCAACTGTTGCCATTTCTCTCTCGATTAAGTGCCACTCTCCTACCTTCAACACAACTGTCAGTCTGTCCATCCATCTTTTTGTTGGGTGCCCTCATTTCCTCTTGACTTGTTTATCTTCTGCTTTACTGCACATGCTCCCTAACCATCGTAATCTGTTCCATTTGAACTTCTCTACCATTAAGCAGTTTTGGCCTCTGCTCGGATGTCCTCATTTCTTCATCTGTCCCACAGTGTGCATCCTACCACCCATCTCAAGCACTTCATTTCCATCACTTCTAGCTTCCTCATCTGCTCTGCCTTCACTGCCCATGTTTCTGTATCATACAGTAGTACTGGACACACCACTGGTTTTGTACACCTTGCCTTTCAGCTTCTTTGGCATTGTTCTCTCATACACTACCCCTGACACTCTACAGACCCTCTGATTCTAGCTTTGACCACCTCTTTCAGACTTCCCTTCTCCTCAGCCACCACTCCCAGATTCAGCCACCACTCCCAGATACATAAAGCTGCTAACATGTTCTATTTTCCCTTCTATCTCAATTCTCAGCTTTTTCCGATTTCCCCCCATGTGTTTCATGACCACAGTCTTACCTGTACTCAGTTTCATCCCATGTGCCTTCAGTTTTGCATTTCATTTCCCTATCCTTTGCTGAAGTTCTTGCTCAGAGTATGCCTGTAATGCCAAATTGTCTGCACACAGTAGCCTTGTTGATCTGTCGCCTACAACCAGTTTGCCAATGTAGTCCATCACCAGTATGAACAGCAGTGGGCTCAGAGTTGAACACTGGTGCACACCCACTCCCACTGGGAACCTGAGACCAAACACTGTACATACTCTCATGTCATTGGGTCCTTGTACATTGTCTGCACTATTTATACTACTGTGTCTGGAACTTTAAAAAACCACTTCAGGACTGCCCAAATCAGCTTTCTTGGGACCGTATATGGTTTCACCAAGTCTAGGAATGCCCAGTTGGACTATTCCCTCATCTCTAGCTTCTTCTTAAGTATCTCACTCCAAATATCAGGTAGACACAAACTGCACATCTTCGTTTCTGTTGCTCTGCGTATTTATCTATCATGCACCCTCCAAAACTTTCACGCATTGAGACAGGAGTTATACCTCTGTACTGTCCACATTCCTACATGTAGATGTTCCCTTTGTTCTTGTGCATTGAAACTGGTATGCTTATTTTCCATTCATCTGGGATACACTTCTCTCCATATTGCTACAAGTACCCACAGGAGCCATTTTTCCCCTCTCACCCAACATTTCATTCATATCTTCTGTAACTTCATCTGAGCCGGCTTCTTTCAATGACTTAAAATTTCCTTAGAGCGGTTCTTACTTCTAGGGTTGGCTCCTCCTTTTCTTTCAGCATAGGCCGTGTCTGAGGCAGTCCAATTTCTTTGGGGTTTCCTTTACTCAGAAGATGCTGGACGTACTCCTTGAACTGCGTTTGATTTCCTGTGGGCTGGTGAACAGGTTTGTTGCTGGCATCCCTTATGAAGGGTGTCCGATTATCTTCTTTATCTTTCTGGCTTTGCCTTGTAACCCGATAGAGATTTTTGTGCCATTTACTGATTCACTTTCTAGAAGCTGGAAGAGTGCCTCTGATGTCTTGTTCTTATTATTGCACTCCTCGCTCAGCATCTGTTAGCTAATCAGTATTCCTTCTTAGCCTAGTCCATCTTTTCTCCCACTTTTTCATGCAGTCCTTTGTTTTGATGGCTTCCTGAACTACTACATCCACCAATAGCTTTCCTTATGTACCTTTACCCAATTGGCTCGGCCACATATCTGTTCTGTACCCCTCACACATGCTGTTTTGAGGCAATGTCATTCTTCAACTCCACCTATTTCCTCTTCTTTCCGAGATGCTAGAGCCCTGAGGAATTCCCTGATCTTTTGTGCTTTCTGTTTAGTTAGCTTTCAGGTCTCCAGCCTAGTCTCTGTTAACCTTAGACACTTCTCTGACCATTGTGGCAACCAGTGGTACATGTTGTGAGTTGGCAGTTTCACTAGAGAGGACATTGTAATCGCCGATTCTGATAAAATCCCTCACCTGTCTTCTGAAGCCTCTCCCACACCATTTCTAGTTTTGTGTTCCTCCTATGTAGCAGACTCTGGACCCCAAGCCAAGCGTCTTTGCTTCAGTGCACTTTCATCTGGTCTCCACAATACATAGGATGTCCAGCCTCCTCCTTACCATCAAGTCATACACTTCTAAGCTGCATCACATCAGTGAACCTACACTGAGTATTTGGCAGGTTCATTGGTTTTATGTCCAGTATTCTCAACACAACTACCCCGAGTAAACCAAGCTGGGCAAGTGGACACCAACCAACCAATAGCTTATTGACTCAGGGCTGCTGGACATTATGGGAGGCACACACTGGCCGATAGGACACATACGCCCCTCCCACCATTAGCATGGGTCCCCGGCATAGGTTGGAGTAGGCCAGGTCCTCAACCCACTTATCACTGGCAAATACCCATGCCCATTTGGTGACATCAAATCACCTGTATCCAATTTTTACACCTTTGAGTGGCTAGTCCTTACAGTGCACAGTCTGATAGGCGTTTCCTTATCATGAGGATACTGCACACCAAAGTATTTCTATGCAGCTCTTCCCCCTACAAGGCACCATTTACTGTCAGTGCTGCTGCCCACAGCTCCATTTTCACACGAGTTTGAGGTCTAAGCACTCAGCATATGGGAGGAACCCCAACAAGACCAAGGGAGAACATGCAAACTCCATACAGGTATTAGCCAGAGGTCAGGATCAAACTAACATTGAACCCTCTGCATGGGAGGTAAACACCGTAACAATTATGTCAAATAGTAGGACCTGGAACACTGATATTTTAAGTGAATGGGTCATAATCACACAGCATGCATGTGGAAGCTGGGGGATGCAAACTATTAAATACAGGATGCATCTCAAAGCCTTAATCTTTTAAGCAATCCTGCCAGCTTTTAGGAGGAGGACTAACACCATTGCACTAAGTGAACTACTGAATGCCAATGATGCATCAGAACAGAAAGTAATGAACCTCTACAGTTGGGGGGGGGGGGCAAAAAAGTTTGTCCTTTTGAAAGATATGGTACACCCCTACGTAATAAATGAAGGCCATACTACTACAAAAAACAGAGGAATGTTTTGCTTTCTTGGAACACCCAAGCTTTCTCTTCAATTCTAGGCACTGCAGCTATCAAGTGCAAGAGGCACTGCCTCTGGAAAAAACATACTAGTATTTGGTTTTCATTGCACATGTACAGATCTATGAGACCACCTCGAACAAGAAAGCAGTCACCAGTGGAGTGCCTCAGGGATTCATGCTGGACCCACTCCTGTTTGGCATCTACTTCTGGAAAGCCAAAGCTAAATCGCTAAGGTCTCTGGTTCACCAAATTTGCTGACGACTATGAATTGTGAACTATCACAGATGCTCCCCAAGAAGCTAACATACTGCACAAGGGTCTAACACAGACAGATGACCAGTGCCAAAGCCACGGTTTTAAACTCAATACTAAGACATGCATTAGTGCCTTTTGGGATAACATCCACACAAGACAATTACTCTCCATCAATGCAACAACCCCAAGAGTTGATCTGGTAGTTTGGGATCTGGGAGCATATAATAGACAATCTTGTTTTCAACCAAAACCTAGTCAAGACCATAAGAAAGTAAAGTTTCTCAACTTTTAAGTAAGGGTATTGCACCTAGGTCCAATGAAATTATAGTACTGTTTTACTTGGCCCTTATTAAAACCCAACACTGCGTACAAGACTGCTTCAGCAAGTATCTGACCAGGCATTTGCAATAGCTGGATGCCCACAGATATTCTTCACCAGGAGAATCCAGGGTATTAATACACTGTCCCACACAGATCGGCTAAAGGCCTTATCTGTATACTCAGTCTCTACGGGTTAATGAGAGGCGATCTACACCAGGCATAAGGTATCCTCAGATCCAGCCCCAATGGAACTTTTGCACATCTGCAAAATTAACAGCACTAGGAACACTAGATCCAAATATTTAAAAAAAAAAAAAAAAACTTTGCTTGTGACATAAATACACCATGCTGGTGAGACCAATATGCATCTCAAAAGGATCCCTGTGTGATGCCCACCACTGCTACCACTAAGTGATAGGCACAAATGTGCATTGTCCCCACACTGGGCCAGTTAATCAAGGAGCCTGAATCCTCACCACTGACAATGGAGAGGATGTGCACTTGGAATACAAATGGATACATTCCGTATTTTCAGCTGGAGACCTCTCTGCATCAAGTACAATTTCCCTCAACAGCACACAGGGAACATGCTCCGCTAGGGGACCCCTGGATGTCCATCTTTCTTCCTCCAGGCCCCCAATAAGACTCTCCACTGGTACAGCTATAGGGTTAGGTCCTCAGCAGAGTGTCCAAGCCAAGTCTCTCAGCACCCTCTCTGTAAACCCAGTGCTTCGTGTCCCTGTTCCACGTAGCGGAGACACACACCTGGGAAAGGCTGGCACAGATTACCTGCTCTACCAACTTTGTCCAGACTATAAGGTAATCACTGCCACCAGTCAGTACTATAAGGCTTTTAAAGGGTGTCCTATGACACTGTGTAATATTAATACAAATGGTAGTAGTTCACCAAGATAGCTAGGCCTTCCAGAGTGACCCACAGTGTCACTAAATAAATATAAGCATTCTCAAAGGTTAAGTACTTTCTACAAGGATCAGCCACAATAAAAGTTTTAATTATATTTAATAATAAATATAAGTACATGAAAATACTGAATATATATCCACAGTAAACGACAGATTTCACATCACAGGAAATATTGAAAAGAACATTGATGGACAGACTAAAAACAATATGTAAACTAAGCTTTACTATGCTCAGCATGGTTCAGTATTATCCATTTCAATGCAATACTAAAGTGTGGTCTACAATTTTGACATTCAGTTTTTAGTACTCGTTTTGTCTGTGTCTGAGCCACAAATCACAAGTCTGTGCGCTATGGCCGTCATCCAGGCAAACATGGGGGGGGGGGGGTGCCTCCTTAAACCTTGCCATCTTCCTCTTGCTTGCCCACTAGGTCCAAAGAGTGGGTAGGAAATGGTATTAAAGAGGGACTGCCACTTGCCTTCATAAGTGACATAAACCAAGTAACCTGGACTGCTACTTGCTGTGGTGGCCAGGTTACTTGGTTTATGTCACTTATGAAGGCAAGTGTATACTACCCATTTGGTTTCAACCTAGGAATGCAAGTTACGTAAACCCTAAGCCTCCCCCACCCCAAAGAGAGGTAAGAAGGCAATTCCTCTTGCAATGCTCATAATGAGAATCAAACCTGAGTCATCTGGGTTACAGTCAGGACTTCATTCCTCTACTCCTTGATGCTGGCAGGTTAGGGTTGGTTAAGCTGGTTGTTGGGCTAGTCCACGAACCATTTTCAACCACAACTAGGACCGTGTAGGCAAGCTGACACAGCTTTGTTTGAATATGAACTGGATACACAAAAGTTAAATAATACAGTGACAATAGTTATAATGGAAATAATATTACAATACTGGTCAAAAATAAAAGCCAAACCTCAGAATTCAGTAAAAAAATATGTATAAATAGACAAACATTTGTTGATCAGTTTCAGATTCCTAGGCTTGTGCATAATCTTGTTGTTTTGACACTGAAACAAAGTTTTGCTCATTAGTAAGATATTTCTGTATTTACTACAAATAATTCTTATATAGAGCTACTCATAGAAGTCAAAAGTATGCCTGTACTATACAAAGGCATAGTAAAGTCATGCTAGTTGTACAGTGACATGTACAAATAGGGGAGATAAGTACTCAACTATTACATTAAAACAATCCTTAGCAATATGTAACTTGATTTCTGTGTGTACTGTTCCACATTTGTGGGTATATGCAACATCCTAAGTAATACAGTATGTGGTCTGCAGGTACTAATCAAGCTTCAGTTAGATAAAACAGAAAAAATACTGTTAAAAAGTGGAGGGTTGAAGTAATGAGTAACAGCACATTTGTCCAGGATTAATCAATCTTTAGAAGTAATTAACAGCACATCACAGTCAGTCTCCAGATTCAGTGTCATATGCATTTGGCATTGCTCACTTGAGAGATTTCAGTTGCGATATTTTGTGATTCATTAGTGTTACATGAACTCTTTTAGGCATTTTTCTGGGCATCTAAATTCAGTCTAGAGGAAAACAGAAACCTCACCAATCGGAATAGTTGGATTTCCACGGTTCCTTTTGGTGCAGACATTGATCCCTAGTGAAACAAAATCTTTTACTTATCACAGTTTTCACAAGAATCTTAATCATACTGTTTTAATCCTGAACAGTTTAAATCATAAATGGACAAGGAAATTAATGTCCAGTATTATAATGGGTTCTTGTTATGCTGACTGAAAAATCATCATGTCGCTTCTTACAGACAATCATGTCACGTCTTACAGACAATCTGAAAAAGAGGAAGGAAATAACAGCCCTTCCTATGCAGACGGCCACTTTACTGGAAATTTCAGTAAGATGGAAAATATTAAATTTTGTCGTTTTTCATACAAGATAAAATTTCATCTACACATTGTGCATTGGGGAGGCATGTTCACGTCTTAGTTTTACTCACAATAAAACTGTCAGCATTCTTGCTTGTGGTGTTAGTGGAGATTATACAGTGTTTTAAACATGTTTTTTGCCCCTTCTGCAACTGGCTGAATTGTTTTGCTTGTTGTAAAATGTCCCGTTTTATGTGACATCTATATGTAATTCACACTCTTCAGAGGTAAACCTGGTACAAGCCGCTGTATTAGTATGCATAACTACAGAACACACATTCTTACATGCATCTCTTGAAAACTATATATATGAAGTAATACTCCAGTGCATAATGGGAGTTACCCAAACTAAGGAACAGGCTGATGTTTTCCACTATATGAAAAACTCGGAAACATAACTGTTCCGAGAGAAGACAGGGTGAGAGGTCTTTATTAGATACAATGAGGTCTTTACAGGAGGCCTGTAGGCACTGGATTCAAAATGCACATTATACATTTAAAAATGTTACCAGGAGAATAACTTAGCTAGGAAAATGAAGATCTAAAATGCAGATAAATTTAACATGATTAAGTGAAGAAATGTCATCATGCAAGATGCACAAGATTTTCAGAAAATATCAATACTACAAGACTTTGGTAGTAGGGAACAAGAACAGTTATTATCTTCAGTCTTTATGACTGGCTTCTTTCCATCTGTGACACCAGTGACCAGCTTTCATTAGCAGGCTAGATGCAAAAATAACTGCCCAAGAAGGGTGGGAACAGAAACCAGCTGTCCCGTTACACTGCTTAGGGTGAAAGTGAAGATGAGAAAGAGTGAAGACAGCATGGATATCTGGCTAGGAAACAAGAGAGATATTTGTAATACAGTACATTCATTGATTGTTACATTCTGCGACAGCAGCAGGGGCAGATTATATTTAGGATACGGGCAGATTATATTTAGGATACTTTGTTCACATTTTTATCAAAAAACAACACCTGTGGACTTTGAAGAAAAGCATGTAAAACATCTCAGTTTATCTACAAATGACATTAAAACAGTCAATGCGGACCCATGACAGACAGGTCCTAGGTATGACAAACTGATAGCAAAAGAAAAGTTATAAAATGGTCCTGGAGCACATGGACTAGTTACATTTAACTTTCTAATCCATTTTCAATGGAAAACAAGTTTCCTTAAAATTCTTGATTTTCAAGCTTTGTAAGCAGGCATGACCTAAACACAGACATTTATAGACCAGTCAGCAAATATGCTAAGCTTATAAATAACTTACTTTCCTTAATTACACACTTTTACAATTTAGGTTAAACACACCAGTATTTAGAAACGGCAATCAGTATCCACTTTATGTCATCACAATTTGCATTTAAAATACATTGTAAAATAGCAAGTTTCCATCTACAGCAGTATGTTAGTCATATTTTGCAATAACCACCACGGCAAAAATGATGGCTATCCATTTTAATCCTTGAACCAAGAAGTTTAACAAGTCTCATTGACAATGGCTAGACAAAGTAATTTTTATTGCAAGTTTTAGCATCATTACAATTTCTCAGTTACTTAATCAGGGTGAATGATCTTTCTTACATGGAAAGACTCAGGAGGTATGTAGAGATACATAAATATTATCCTTGCTGCAAGTAATTAAAGTCTTATTGCTTTTAGGTTTTACCAGAAAATGTATGTCAGAAAAAGCTGAGAGTCTCATGTCACTTCTAACAGGAACCCCCTACTACAATCTGCCCCTCTCTCACTTCATGCAACATTCACTCCACCGGCCAGTCTCTCTAGCACCGCACATACTATCCATGTCTTAATGGGAAGTCTGAAATAAGGGAGCACCTTTGCCAAGACATACATGCATGGATGTTCTGGCTTCCACACTCTAGCTATCCACCCTTTTCAATCTAGGTTGCTACATGTAGCCTCAAAGACCACACCTCCTGTGATATGGCCAATTGCATGTTAGGAATCACACAGCCAGTAACAGTAAATCAGTCTATTTCAATTGTGTTCCAGCTCCTTGTGTTATGCTGGTCACAAGCGGTGCATGCTGTAACTTAACACTCACATCATCTTTCAGATTTTTCAAAGCCTTGAAGGAAGTCTTTTCAAATAAGTTGCCATAAGTTTTCCAGGGCCTCCTTTATTACTAAAATAATTTAAGTACCAAAAACAGAATCACATCTCATCACAAGTGCACTAGGAAAAACAAAATCATGTTTTAAACTGTTATTATTCATTGATCCCACTGACTACTACTAGGCAACAAATCAAACCCAGGGCCATAACAAAATGCCATTATTGCCGATCCAGCTGAATGCATATGGTCTAGATCAGTGGACCTTACATAAAACTTACTTCCTACAAAGCTGGGTTGCACTATATGTAACCAGATGGCATAGCCATTTAAGAAATATAGCTTAATAATGTGCTGGAAATATTCCAGGAATGGTGTATGAGGTATCACTGCTACACATTATAGTGATCAGATATAAACAGAGTCTATATAATGAAAGTAGGTGACCGCAGTTCATCTAAATAGTTAATGTTATAGTGCTGACTATTGCCTGTGTACCATAAAATGCCACCAAAACAGTGGATGAAAAAGCAATATACAGATTGACACCAGAGTTAAATGTATTAAGAAACTACACAAGATGAAAACAAATGCATCTTACTACATCATGCAATGGTCTCCCTTAGTTAATAAATCTTATCCAGACTAACATCGCATCTGGGAAGCAAAGCACATTAATATGGGTCTTGTCTCAACATTTCCTAATATTTTTATAGTCAATAGCGGATTAAATATGTAGCTATATGCCCACATTATCAGATGTGATCTCATGATAAAATTCATGAAGATGAAAGGCTCCGTTACATTACAAATATGACAAGATCTGAGCTAGGAACTTTTAGATAAGTTCCAAGACCATTTAGTTGGACTTCTGCACTCCTTACCACTTAAAGGTGCTGTGCATCTCTTCATTATGAGCTTCTCCAATATTCTAGATAGTGCACTCATCTACATAAACTGAAAAATCAAACTAAGGAAACTTCTTTATATTACTCTGCATATTAAGAATATGGTGTGTTTCTGTAGTCATCCGAGATCTAAATATCAAATATATTTGATCTTATGAAATACAAGGAAAAAAGCAAAGATAGCTAGATAGCTACACTTACAGCAACACAGAGCTAATTCCAGGATCAACAGTGTGTCAGCTTTCATAATCCTAGGACTTTTCAAACTGCACTGATAAATTAGTACACCCATGACATATACCGATGCTTTCCTTTCAGTATTGCTCCTAGTTATGAATATATGAACGGCGGTTTATTATAGTTTTAGATTCAGTGCTGTATTTTTACAGAACATGTTTAATGGTACAGCTTTCATGAGGAAACGCTTGGCATTGTTGGGATTTATATGCCTAAAGGACAAAAGGTTTGACATGAGAATGTTAAGACTGATTTAATATACAAAGTATTACAACACAAGAAAAGATAAGAGCTTTATTTGCAAATGTGATTATGGATTCAATACAGAGCAATTAAATGACAGAAGTGTAACGTTTTACAGTTTTATATGCATTATTATTGACAAAATAAGTACATCTATGTAATTTGGTATCAGTAAGGCCAGTTATTTGCAAAAGATTAACTGATTTTGTTATACAAATTGCTATGGACAATAAAGGTTTGATTACTTACAAGGCAGTTTATGGTTGATTTATCTGTTTATGCAAGCATGAACTTGAAACCAGAAGAGTAAATGTGTGAGATACTATAAAAGGTGTTGATTTACAATGTATGCATGGATCTTGACAAAATAAAAAAAGATGACACAAGTAGGCAAAAAACTATCAGCATGAATTTAGTCAAAATATTGAAATTAGTAAATTAAATTAGAAATGAGTAAAGATGGTTATACAGATGCAACATGTTAACGAAGAATCAAATATCTAGGAGCACTTGGCAAGGTCGAGAGTTTGGAAAAATAAGCTGGACACCTGATATGGCAAATAGACTGGCACTGAGGGATTTCAATCTCACCACTGCCAACCAGATGTTACTTTAGATATGCGAGGAACAGGGGATATAGTCCTAGAGACTCCACTCTCCTGCCACAATCTCACCACTGCCAACCACAGGGTTGATTCGAGTCTCACCACTGCTGTTAAACAGGGTAAAAAATAAAAAAAAGTGCACATAAATTTGATCCATCGACTAATTCACTAAATATAGCATAGTTTCACGAACAGAGGGAATATGCACCGTTACCCTGGGTGCGAGTATCCAACATCCCCACCTAGATGAGGATTAAAAACTGCCCAGTTACAGAGCAGAATCTTTCGCCTAGCACTCCAAAACTGTCACCACACTCATTGTGAATCAGTGTCCTCCAATGCCTCTTTCCCATGGTAACGGCTTTTCAAATTTGCCACAACCCCCACTTCCCAGGAGAGACTGGTAGTAAATATCCAATTTCACAAGGATTTAGTTATGGCAAGGAAGTGAAGTACTGCCTCCAGTCTAGATTATTTTGCTACAAATACACAATTACCATGTCACTCGAGTTGAGCCAAATAAAATACAAAATGACATTTTAAACTATCTGGACAATTAGAGGCAGACAGCAGCTGGGCAACCCACAATGCTATACAATACACTCCTCTGAAAATACACAACTAAATGCCAGCAACAATATCTTAAACTTGAATAAACACTTTAAACAATAAAGGATGTCAAGCCAGTGCAGATACAAATAAATGACGTTTATACATACGACTATTAGGGCGTTTCAATAACTGAAGACACAATTTTTCAAATGAGTTTTATTTCTACATTGAAATCTGTAACACAAGTACTAAAGGTATTCTTCTCCCTCCGTGAAGCCTGGCTAAGTACATCCCCTACCCCACAGTAGGGACAGCCTACCTGTATAATGAATTCTTCACTGTAGTCAGAACTGGTTAGTACAGGAGATCTACTCAGAGCCTTCTTGAAGCGTTTGAAATGCCCGATCACAAGCTGGAGTCCAGACAGCCTTATCTTGTTAGGTCTGTAGGAAGGGTGACTATCTTACTCTAGTGGGGTCATACTTCCTATAATATTATGCTGCCCCTCAGAATGCCCTCACCTGTTTCTTGATGAGATTAGGCTAGAGGCTGTGATGTTCACATTGTGGCCTAAACCTATCACCACCCACCCTGTGAACATCACAGCCTCTAGCCTAATCTCATCACCACCCACCCTGTGAACATCACAGCCTCTAGCCTAATCTCATCACCACCCACCCTATGACTTGGGTAAGATACCTTAGCCATTCCCACCAGACACCTGCAGCTAACCTCCAGAAATTTACTGGACCATTCTTTATCCCAGAAGGCATTTCAGCTAACTTGCATAGCATAAATGCTGACCTCTCCCTGTCAAGGGTTCCTTGTCAGGTCAGTAGTGATCAGATACTTAGCTTCACCCAGACGCTCTAAGGCTTCAGTTGTCCTGGACATGGAGCAAGCATGTTTTCTACAGTCCATGCAGAATCTTGTACCGACATCTTTCTTTGGTACTAGAATCAGTAATAAGGTGCAAGGACTGCTGGACTCCAGGAATACAAAGGGTTGATCTAACTTTCAGACATCAAACAAGGGCTTGTTTGAAAGGCCACTAGCATTCTATGCCCATAGGGCTCCACCAGGTGGGTACACCCTGGCTTGCCAGTGAAAATAACCCCAAAATTCCTATGGTACTGCTCAGACTTCCTGAGCCTGGGTAGGGGACAGTTGCTGGGACAGGGCACTCATCCATTAAGGAGTTAGTCTCAGTCTCACTGACTAGTTCTATCATATCACCTTCTGATCCCTCCTGCTATCCACTGCAGATAATGGAGTATCAGGCCCCCATCGTCATGGCAGCTTTAGCATGTTAACATAGTACAGTCTGTGTTTCTGCCTCTTGCCTGACAACTCTATCATGTAGTTAACATCACTCAGCTTTTCACAGTATTAAAAGGACTTTCCCAAGCTGCCTGTAGTTTGCGTCTGTCCTATTACACCAGACTTTTTGCTACTGTTATAACTGTTCCAGGTATTCCTGGGTCTTTCCTAAGCCCAGTCCTAAAAAGTTTAGCACATACTATATGACATACTCCCCGTGGTACTGACATGTCTTTTCCACTTATGAATTAAAATAAAGGGGTCTCCTTACCCAGAGACCATATGGCAGCTGGAATGGACAAAAAATGCGACTCTGGAAGAATTTTCTTCTATGCAAAGAGGATTGTGCAAGTATTCAGCATGCTCCCTCTTAAACTGGTCTACAAATGCCTTCAAAATGGTCTTCAGTGCAGAGTTTAGCCTCTCTACCAGACTATTGCAATGTGAATTGTAGGAGTTGGCCTTTAAATGCTTTACCCTGCAACAATTCCAAAAACAGGCCGGCTAGCTTAACATGAAGTAATTCACATCTCCTGCAACAAATCAATGCGATTTCAAATCCCACCTTTTAAAATCTTTTCAGATCCCTTCAAAAGTCCGTTTTCCCCATTATCCAGTGTTTCAAGTATCTTTGTATAATTTTTAAATAGATCAATTATGTCCCTTTAATATCTTATGCAGTGATATGAAGCACTGCAGCTCCCAGAGTGGACTACAGTGAATACTAACCAATTCTCTTTTCTTTGATAAAACTACTGCTCTACATGTCCTGCCAGTTGGTCAGCCTTCTACCCATTTAAGTGACTTCTTTCTGACTGTAGGTCAGTTTCGGTTTCCTGCTAGAGATGGAGTCCGAAGGCATACAAGAATCATCAGAATTCTATTGTCAAGTTCCGCTTGTAACCCTATTATAAAACTTAACTAGGCTGGACTGACATTTTTCCCATAAATCCACAGTGGTACACATCCACATATTCTGCAAGTAGGTGTTCTCCAAGAAACCATCTAACTTGTCCCTCAGTATTGCCTCCATTACATTAACTACTACTAAGGTAAGGGTTTTGGATTTGTAACATCTCGCGTTAGTCCCAGCTTCCTCTTGTTTAAAGGGACACCCACCATTTCTCTCTAGCCATCTGGAACCTTGTAATTTCTGACTTAGTAGCTGAAGAGTCCTGTCAGATTTGTGACTTCTCTACCAGGTTGTGTTGGATCTAGAGGGAGAGGTATGTTGTCTTTTGTGTACAACTTGGTAACAGACTAATAGTGGCCTTTCCTCTTCCCCACCCCCAGGCTGGCACTCTTTGGTACTCTGCATTCTTCTCCTTTTGTGAGGATACATTTGACATTCTTTGAAAGTTTCTGCCTTCCCCATCCCAAAGTTATTCCGTCTTTTGGCAGTCTGTTTTTAATTGGTTTCCTGCTATGCATTTAAGGTTTTCTTTGTGCTCTTCATTCCTTTTGGTAGAGCACCTCTAAATGTGCTTTTCCCTTTCTTGGTAACTTTAGCCCATTTCTAGCTCCCTTATATTTCTGTCTGCACTCATCATACCAATTTGTTGATCCCCTTTAAGTCTCTTCCTGTTTTCAATCACCAGCTCTCAACCAGTCAGGGACAAATATGAAAAAAAAAACAACAACGGACAATCAGTGACACTTCTAGTGAAAATGGCAGGATAGCAGCATTTTAATTAGTATGCTGTTTCTAAAGTAAAACAAGTCTATAACTCTAATTGTCATTTATTAAATGAAATTCACCATCCTTTCTCGAAAAGTCACCACTTTTAGGAGGGATTAACAGGGACAGAGCTAAAATTAGTCAAAATCAGGGACAGTTGAGAGGTACATATCTTCTGTTGGTCCTAACTTGCTGTTGGATAATGCATCTGTGGAGGGATGCATGTATTCTGGGTGCTAAAGAGGACAGAGTAGTGGCTGATGCTTTTCTAAGATGTTACTGGAAGACATAATAGTGTCACTGTCACATCCTTAAACTCAAAATGCTCCTCACTATCCGATTTGTTGTTCAGCAATAATACTACTTCCTTCTAAGATCCCATTTAAGAGGTAAAGTCTTTCTTACAATGCAAAACAGCTGTAGACAAGTCATTAAGAAACAGATGCAACACAAGACTGGCCCTAATCTGATAAACAGCTGTTATTCAATGACTGTTAGTATACCAACATTTAAGTTGTGTACTTTGAAGTCTCAGAAATGTGAGGTCCTGTTCAAAGTGCATGACTTAAATGTTGGTGGTATACTAAACTGTCATTGAACAACTATTGCTCAGATCAGGTTCAGTCTTGTTATGCACTTTAAACTGGCCTAAAGATTTGAGGCTTATTCCTGTGGAAGTTTGGAAGCTAGGAAGGAAGGAAGGAAGAAAAGTGATCAAGATCTAGAACATTTTGTTTAACAGTATTTTAGGAGGAGGAGCAGCAACATCCTTAAAGCAGTGATTGCTGGAACACGTAAAGATGGTAAAGACCGATTAGATCTAGCCTCATATAGGCCCAATTCAATTCTAAACAAGGAGTATAAAAAGTGTTTATGCTTATAATGGCTAAATGAAAGGCAAAGATGTTGCCAAAATTGATAGATATGGCTCAATGTGGTTTTGTGGAGGGGAGGAAATGTTTGACAATATTAATAAAACAATGATGATCAAGAGGGAAGCAGAATGTAAGAAAATACAATTATTGTTGGTGGGTCTTGATGGGCAGCCACGGTGGTGCAGCGGTTAGTGCTGTCACCTCACAGCAGGAGGTACTCCGGTTCGATCCTCAACTGGGGTGCCTTCTGTGTGGAGTCTGCATCTCCTCCCTGTGGTCGCATGGGTTTCCTCAGGGTGCTCCGGTTTCCTCCCACATTCCAAAGCTATGCTGTAGGTGGATTGGATACTCTAAATTGACCCTAGGCATGAGTGCGTATGTGTGTGTGCACTCAGTGGAAGGTTGGGCGCTGGGCTGGCAACTAGACACTATAAAAAAACTCCACTGCCAATCATGAGTGGACAGGTGATCCGCTGTGGCGACCCCTAACCTAGAAGAGCCGAAATAAGTAGTTGGTGGGTCTTGATGCAGAGAAAGCATTTGACAGAGTAAGCTGGGATTTTAGGAGTAGGTTAATGGAAGCATTTGCTTTCCCTGACACAAGGTTAATTAGGAGGGTATATGAGGGATTAGAGATAAAAACTGAAGCGAGGGTTCCTCTCTAACAAGTTCTGTGTGAACAGAGGAACATGCAAGGGTGTTCTTTCCCCTTTGTTATTGGAGTTACATTTAGAACCACTGGCAAAAAAAATAAAGGACTCAGAATTTCAAAGATACAATTGGTATAATAATACTTTATTTGCATATTATATTTTGTACCAGATAAACCAAAAAAAGGACATTTCAGTGTTGTGGAACATTCCGAGACGGTTTCAAGTAAAGTCTTTTGGGATACAAAATTAATTAATATAAAACAAAAGGCAATAGCTGTACGCTATGTACCCACACATGAATTGGTATGGGGGCATGATACAATAGAGTACTTAGGAACATGGGTTAAAAAGGATTATGTTATGGCAGCTAAGGATATGTAGGAAGAGACTAAAAAGGAAATACAAAAACTGAGGAATGGGAAGCTCTGTTTTATGAATATGCAAGCAGTGAAATATTTACACAGATCAGGTATGTACTGTACTAAGCACATGCAGCAACTGCAGAGACCTCTGAGGTTTCTAACCAAGATCATCAAGGGACTCAAGCACATGTACACACTCAATGGTATATCCTTCATCTATTGTACTAACTGCTAGATGATGTAGTAATGTTCACATCCTTAGTGATAATCCATAATGGGGAGAAAAAAAAAAAATAAATAAAAGTACAACAAACATATTGCAACATTTAACGGTCATATAACAGACTAGAATATAAAACAAACATTTATGCCTTTGACTGGGACATCCCTAGAAGGGCTAGCCACCCCATAGTGTGAACGTTGGCTTTAGATAATTGTGGCTGTTTATGTGATAAAATGGGAAAAGGGGCTGTGGTGATGGCTGGTCATTGACAGACTGGAATCCAGCAGATTCTGTACGGATGTCATTGCCTGTGGACCATCAAAGGATCTTTGAATACCTAGGCTCTGAACCATTTTCTTTTCATATTCTATTTAGAAAAATGAATTTGCAGGTGTGTTTATATGCAACATAACATTGTTTAACAGCTGTTGTTCACAACAACTGCATCATGGGTAATGTAGAATTTATCCTTTCTAGTCACATTTATTACTTGGAGTTTAGCCCATGAAACAAACCACAATGTCCGTGGGTAAATCAATTATCCACAACTGTCTTGATTTACTGCTTGTCTTTATTGTACTGATTAAAATTTCTTTTGTAAATTAAACTCTGAAATGTGAGTATATAAAGACTAATTTTACTGATTCTTTGCAAAGAATCAAAAAGACAGCTTGTACAATGGGGGTTCTGCAAGCTCAGGTCTATGTTAGAATGACGAAACCTCACTTTACGTAAATCAAAGCGAACCACATGAACACCGAACGTCCTTAAGCACAAAATTTAAAATACCACATTACCATAGTTGTCCACACCATGTTTAGTGAGGTAAAATGTTAGTAGGAGATTCTCTTATCTGGTATAGCTCCCCAACGTAAATGTGCAATAGTTACTGACCTTAGGGTTAGGGTGTGAGTTAAGGTAAGTACATGTATAGTAATACATTCATATTTATTTTGTTTGGGTAGGCAGTACATGGCGGGAGGTGGAGTTGGCCAACTATGGCAATTCGATATTTTGAATTTAGCACTCAAGGATGTTCAGTGTTCTTGCGGTTCGCTGTGTATGTGCCAGCCTTTCGGGAAGTGAGGTTTCGGGATTCTAATATAGACCCACAAGCTCAACATTCTTGTATAATTCAGGAAATTATCTGTGCTGAACATTTCACGTTTTCCCATTGGTTAAATTGTTTGAGTGATACTTAATGGACACTGAATTTCTGGGTCTTTTTCTGACAAGACTACTGCTGGGGATTCCCTGCTATTTTCCACCCACCCTCCCAGTTCTTTATCTGCTTTTTAAACCTGGTTCATACTAGGCCATCTGTCCTAGGGCATTTATAAGCCTAGCCAGAGTGTGTGTGGCTTTCACCACCCCTTAGGATGAGAATACTACGCCCTTTTAGGGTTTAGCTTACTGTGCCTCTGTCTAGTAGTGACACAGAGATGACCCCCGGGGTAAACCTACGATCTCCCATCCACTTCGTCAAGATTTCTCTTGAATAGAATCAGTGAGGGGCTCTGCCTAACATGGACTGGGATTCTATTCCAGAGTGTAGGGAGCCTCTGGGTTATGAATCTGTCCCTCCAGCACGTCCTATTTATTTCTGTGTTGAGGTTTAGGTGATTTTAAGCTGTCCGTCTTTACTGTAAATTAAGCTTTGTAAGATCCTCCCTTCCTACACTGCTGTAATCCTGATTTATATGCCTTTCCTTGTGCTTATTTTGAAAAAAAAGTGCATTCTGCCTCTCATTGTCTGTTCTACTTGCTCTGAATTCATTCTCTAGTTGCTCTTGAATAAACTAGTGTAATTCTATACTCTAGCAATTTTCTGTGTTTTTACATCACAAGATCAGTGGACTTACCCATTTAGAGGTACTGGGGGGTAGCCTGGTCTGTTTATTTTGGGGAAACACTTGAGATTTCTGCATGTAGTTTTATTGGCCGAAGGGCTTATCTGTCATCTTGTTTTTAGTGCCTCATTATGTACAGATGAGCGACTCTTGGCTTTTCCACAAAGAAAAAAGTACTTTTATAAGCCATTTAAAGTTCACTGTTGTACCTGTATCTTTAAGTTTGTTTGTGGTAGCATTTCACTCTGGACACATTTCACTCTGGACACTCCTTTAATGTGCTTTTACATTAAGAGGACTGGGATTATTCATCTAGTGTTTACCTGGTCTGAGTTGGCAAGCACACAAAAGGGCTAAGAGTGTAATCACAATGAACAGAGGGCTCAGTCAGTTTTCTGTATTTCCAGTGCTGGTATAAATTTGGCACATTTGCAGGGAGCTGTTCACTGTGCTAGTGCCCTATACAAATGCAAACATCTGGAAAAATTGCTTATTTTCATTACTGAAAATTTTTTTTTTTTTTTTTTTTTTTTTTTAAATAGCACCCAGGACTATTACTGCTCAGAAAGCATCCAATTTGGTGCTAGGCAGCATTGCTGCTTAGATTGGCTACAGATTATACCATGTATGCATACTTCTCTTATCTGGTTACAAACCCCCTCCACTCCTATCCTTTCAAGTACACATTAAGACCTGCAACTATGAAAGAGCACTTTCCTATCTCCGCATCCAGTTTGGTGGACACGGGTATCCTGAGGCAATGTAACAACTGCTTTATGCATACTGACAAAAGAACTTGTGTACTTATCATAACGTTCCATCTGTGTTGTCCATCTTCAAATATCCTTGGAAGATGGGTCTGGTTCAGATAGTGGAACAGACTCTGCCATTACTACAGCTCATGCAGCCAAAAAACTCGAGCTTCACCTCTACCCACAATCCCCCTCTCACAGATAGAAGAAAGGAAGCCCATCTGGAAGCCATATCTACTGTGCTTGGAAGGTCACAATAATTTAAGGGTGTATAATATGCTCCACCAAAAAAAAAAAAAAAATCATCTTTAAAAAGAAGGTCTGGAATTGGGTCCAGAATCCAGGGTTGTTATATCAGAGAGGGCCAAAAGGGAGCAGGAGATTACTGTACTTTTCAACCTGAATTTCAGACAAAGGCATCAGGGGAAAGGTGTACAGAAGACTGGGAGGTCAATCGTTGAGGACAGCGTCTCTTGGGGACTTCCCCAGAAGGAGAATTAGGGTGAAGTAATTGCTGCACTTATTTGGTAGGGAGGCAAACAATTGCAGCAAGGTTGACCCCATTGATGGAAGATCCTTTCCACCTCTTCAGCCTCACGAGGTGTTTCTCAATCCCAGGAGGATACATCTGCTCAGTTTTTCTAATCACACTGGAACTCCCCAGAATATGCATTGCCATTAGAAAGTGGCTGGAAGAGATCGCCCACTGCCACACAGATACTGTAGCTTGTGTAGATAAAAATCAGGCACATCAAAAAAAGGGTAGAAAAATTGTCTTGGAGCCTTTTGATATCAAAGGACATGACATAGTTGTTGGTGCCAAGGCACTAGTTATCACCTGTAATTTACAGTTGGAGGCCTCTGGTTCAGAGGATACATCCAGAACCAAGATGTCAATTTCTCAGTTCTCAGAGCCGATGGAGAAGTTGGAACAGAGACACTCCTCTTTTTGCCCTTGCCCACGGAAGGTGAGGATGAAGGGGAGGAAATATTAGTTTTGGCTTTGTCAGCAGTAGACAAGGCTTCACTGAAGGTGGAAAGGATCAAACCCTACTTGTTAGATCTCGACGGCTCAGTGACTGAACCCATGACAAATACTGCCGTCCTCTTGTAAGTGAATGGGACCCAAGCAATAAAGCACAAAGGGAGTGAAAGTCAGAAGATGGAATTTTCTGGCCACACGTCTGGCATTTTTTAGAACCAGAAGGGGCTTTAGCTTTCCCAGCCATCTTAAAAAAAAATTACAGCTGGAATGCAAACACTCACATGCACACTCACACAGAAAAGTTAACGTGTATGAAAAGAGACAGAGAAAAAAAATTTAACTAAAAAAGGGTAAAGGACCAAGTAGAGAGGAGAGAGAGAAAAATCTCCAAGAAATAAAAAAAAAGTACTTAAACCCAAGGAAACTAAAGAGCACTGGCAAAATATTACCATTTTGGAAAAGCAGTAAATGAGATCACAGGTAATTGAGAGAGGAATTACAAGTAGAGGTGAAGCTTGAGAGTTTTTGGCTGGTGTGAGCTGTAGTAACAGCGGAGTTGGTTCCAATATTGGAACTGGACCCATCTGTAAAGGATAAAATTAAGATTGGCAACATCAGATCAGATCACTTAATTCTTGAATAGACATATACAGTATGAGAGATGTAGTTACATATGGACATTGGAGGCTAGAATCTCACATACAGACAAGTTGCCAGTGACACACACACACTCACTCACTGCAGCCACAAAGGACCACACACACCAACCCACATTTGTGGAGGTGCTCACAAGTAAATTATTCAAACCTCAAAAGGCCTCTCGGGTGCATTCCTCAGAAACTCCACATGTACACATACAAAACAATTCCCATCACAATGCGTAAAGCCGATTGTGCTTCACCTACCAAACCCAAAAGGAGAAGCACTCCACAACCCAATATTCTGGTCATAGGCGACACCATTGTGGTACACACTGATGTCCCTCTTACCAGGCTGGATAAGGGGAAGTTACCGTTAGTTGCCCATCAGGGGCCAGGATTCGCCAGATCACCCCAAGCACGGCTATGATTCAGTCATAGTCCATGTGGGTGTGAATGACCAGAGTACCTCCTTGGACTACAAGATGGGACATCACGAATTCTCAGAATATGTCACAGACAGGTATGAGCCTAGCATTGAACAGCATTCTACCATCTCCAAGGATGATGCTAAAATACCAGCAAAAAATGGTCGACTAACAGTTGGCTTAGCTACTGGTGTTATTCCAAAGGGGTCTAATACTGTCAGCCTGGGAGGACATGGTTGATAGGCCATCACCAGTCACTGCTAGGCTTCAGGATATTGGCCAAAACATTATCTACCCCTATGGTGCCTCTTTTAGGCATCTCCATACAGATTAACTTTCCAACATAAAAGCTACCAAGGACAAGCTAAAAGGTGTTATTGCTCAATGCTAGGAGCCTCACAAGAAACTGCACTCCCTGGAAGCTCTACTCACCCTGGAGAATGCAGACATCTGTGCAGTTACTGAATCATGTTTTAAAGCCACAGAAAGCACTCTGGCAGTGCATGGCTATAATGCCTTTTATACGTTACAACCACCCACTGAACATGAAAGAGCTAAGGGTGGAGGTGTATCTATCTGCATAAAAAGGATAAGCATGCCTCAAGGCTGGTCAGACAATAGGGTATGGTTCATAGGTCTGTACTAGGCTAACTGCTCTCAAGCCTATATAAGCCTAGCCCAAGGAAATTCCCTGGCATCATGCCACCCAAAGTTAGTTCCCAGTGCCCCTGTCAAGCAAGGCCACTGAAGTGATCCCGGGGTGAACTTCCTATTGTCCACCCACTCGTCAAGATTTCTCTTAAAGAAGGCCAGTGAAGTGCTCTGCTTGACATGAATGGGAAGTTTGTTCTAGAGTATGGGAAGTCTCTGGGTTAGGAACCTGTCCCTCCAGCATGTTCTTAAGGTTCCTGGAGCGTGTGGCACAGAGGAATTGGGATTTCTTTAGGTGTAGCATATATAGCAGCTCTGGGTCAGACATGGCTTTGTAGTTCAAGCAGAGATCGCCTCTAAGTAGGTGATAAACTCCAGCTATACTCAAGCTATACTCAGTCTCTCGAGTCTGTCCATATAGGGCATGTAACAAAAATGCAAACCCAATGACCACTCAGGAAAGATGTATTAGCGCTTTCATCCACTATTTATTCCATGAACTTCTTCAGAAACAGTTTACCCCACCCTAACTTCCTTTTATATCAAAATCCATTAATTTAAACAGGAAATAACTTTAAAACAAATAATTGATATACAATGTTCTCAAAAGACTTGTATATTTAAATAAATTAAATCAATAAAATAACTAAAACAACTCATGAATGAAACCAGTGTGTCAGTATTGTCTATTTACTAAACAACAATGTTAACCGTTTACTAAAAACATTTTAAGTTTATAGATTCATTAAGTCCTGGTGCATTATCTGTACCCAAAAATAGCTGCCAGAGTGTTTCTTTACATTCTAGTGTATTGTTTAGATCACTTTCAAACAAAGCCTTCTCTATTTTTTCAAAAACAAAAAAATTGAAACAATCAGGACATGTTAAAGCGTGTTTGGCCAGTGAATTTGTTTTATCTTTTTTTTTTTTTTATGGCTAAATTGTGTATGATACACAGCCATATAAACTACATATTCACTGTTGCAAGTATAGTAGTCTATAGTAATAATAAACACTAAAGACTATGCAAGTTCTTTTGAAAGTGTTGTTAGAAGACACAAACACCTACAAAAAAGTTAACCTAGGAGAAGTTAAGCAAAAGTTACCAAAAAGTGGATGTCGCACTTTTTGACATGTTCAGCCAAGGTGAAATAGATCATGAAAGTTATAATTACTTATTGGTTGAACATCCAAAAATGGCATCCTTTTTTGGTATTCCAAAAATACAGATGGATCAAAACAAATTCTCCATTCAGGCCTATAATTTCAGCAAAACAATCTAAAACAGAGAATATATCTATCTGGCTAGATTACATTCTTAACCATGTTGTTCAGAAATCAAAACATTATTTAAGAGACTCGTGGCATCTATTAGAAATTCTTAGGGATTTTGATTTAAATCAAGGACAAATTTATTTTGGTACATTGGATGTTAAGTCATTATACACATCAATAGATCAAAAAAGAGGTGTTTAGTACCTTAGAGAATATCTTACCAAGTACACTAACTTAGTAATGTAAAAGTCAATAATATTTGTAGTTTGGACTTGGTTTTGGATAACAATTTTTTTTAATTTAATAAGTCTTATAAACAAACTTCTGGAGTAGCCATGGGGGCAAGGATAGCCCCCACATTTGCAAATTTAGTCATGGCTAACTGGGAGTTGAAATTCTTGATTAAACATCCTGGTTACAAAAAAGTACAAATTTATTACAGATACATTGACGATTTGTTCTTTTTATGGACAGGTACACATGAGGAATTTCTAGACAAGGTAAAAGACCTAAATTCTACTACTGACTTTTTGGAATTTAAAATCAGTGGTTTTGGTGAGTCTATTAATTATTTAGATTTACACTTGTGTGGACAAAGATAAAAACAGGTTTATCAGTAGGGTTTATAGGAAGCCAGTTTTTGCTAATCAGTATCTACACAAGGATAGTCTACATCCACAGCACATGAAAAAAGGAGTCGTAAAAGGACAGATAAGGTTGGGTAGACTTACTTCCAATAACACATTTCAAAAGGAAGTTTTATTTTTAAGGACACTTTCTTAATAGGAGGTTATACCATGGAATGGTTAAAGAAAATAGAAAGGGAAGTAATGGTCTTGAGAAGGGGGGGTGGCTTCCCTCATACTGCTTTTTTAGTGACATCATGGTAGGTCCGGTGTTAAGATAGTAAATCAAACACTTTAGAAACTGGTGTTAGCAATTACATGACTGCCTTTCCTATAGTGAATGAAATGTGGTACATCAAACAGATTATAGAAAACTGGAAAATAATATTAGGAAACAGAGTTAGTTGCAACAATAGGTACTAAACCAAGGTTATAAGAGAGTGATTAATATTAAGCCCATGTTAGAACTAGGAAACAGGGTTAACAACAATACAAGATCAGTTTGTAATAAGAAAGGTACATATGCATGCAGAAATTGCAAGCAATGTAGGTATATTAGCAACACTTCTTTTATAACCAAGTCATTCGAATCAAGCTTTTTGGGCAGGAGACTACTATAATTGCAACAGTGAATATGTAGTTTATATGGCTAACTGTGCATCATGTGATAATTACTACATTGGAAAGACGAGAAGAAGTTTGAAACAAGGCTATACGAACACAATTTAGCCATAAAAAACAAAGAAAACAAATTCACTGGCCAAACGCACTTTAATACGTCCCGATTTACAAAACACAAATTCAAACCTTTTGAAAAAATAGAGAAGGCTTTGCTTGAAGGTGATCTAAACAATACACTAGAATGTAAAAAAGAAACACTGGCAGCTATTTTTGGGTGCAGATAATGCACCAGGACTTAATGAATCTTTAAACTTAAAATGTTTTTTAGTAAACAGATAACATTGTTTAGTAAATAGACAATACTCACACACTGGTTTCATTCATGAGTTGTTTTAAAATAAGTTAATTATGGATTGTTTTGAAGTCATTTCCTGTTAAATTAATGGATTTTGATATAAAAGGAAGTTAGGGTGGGGTAAACTTTTGTTTCTGAAGAAGTTCACGGAATAAATAGTGGATGAAAGCGCGAATACATCTTTCCTGAGTGGTCATTGGGTTTGCATCTAGGACTGTTTTTTTGTGTTTCATTTTGTTAAGTTGGTTCCGGTGTTCATATAGGGCACGTGTCTAAGGCCTAAGATCCTCTTAGTGAGGTATTTTTGTGGCCTTTCCAGTTGTTGTGTCTAGCAAGGTACATACCAAATGGGGAGTTGTATTCTATAAAATCGGTCTAATGAAGGATGAGTAGAGAGGGATTATGACCTCTTTCTTCCTGGATGAGAAACCTTTTGTAATGAGATGTGCCACAGGACATTGACTACAGTGGCAGTATTGTTAAAGTAGAGATTGCTGTCAACCCATGTCCCCAGGTCTCAACGCACTTTCAGCGTTTAATGGACTACCGGCTAAGTGGTAGTTCATGGGCACCAAATTTTTCCCAAAGGGAATGACAATGCACTTTTTGGCATTGAGCTAAAGGCCATGGTTCTGGCACCAGTCATTGAAGTCAGTGAGGCCCTTTTGTAGAATGTCTACATCAGCTAGAGAATCCATAATGGCTCCCAGTTTGCAATAATCTGCAAACTTGGTCAGCCAGAGTCCCTTTGTGTTGACTTGAACTTCAGAGAAGTAGTTGCCAAACAGGAGAGGACCTAGGACTAATCCCTGTGGGACACCACTTGTAACTGGTCGGTAGTTAGATTTTGAGTCCGCTACTTTCAGTGTGGGTTCTGTCAGCCAGTTGGCAACCTATCTTATTACATAGGAGTTTATGCCTAGTTTAGTGAGTCTAGGATTCCTGAGTGAGGGATGGTGTCAAAGGCCATGGCAAGATCTAGGTAGCTTAAGCTACTCCCATGTCCAACTAACCATGGGAAAAATCCATTATCACATTGTTAGCTACAGGTCCCCCACTCTGAACCAGGAAACCTACACATCATACCTGAAATTACTAGAATCACTCACCATCCAGCCCAATACCATACTCATGGGTGATTTTAACTACCCCTCCATTAACTGAGAGGAATACATGATCACTAACATGAAGGCCAAAAGATTTGACTTTGCAAATTCAAATAACCTGGAGTAATTAGTCTGCACTCCCACTAAGGGAACAAATACCGTAGATGTGGAGTCTATATTACATAAACAAAAATCCAAAAACACCAACTACCTAAAGGTCGAAAGTACAGGACCTTAAACACGCTATTGTGGGGGGCTGTGCTCCCCCCCACTAAATATATATACCAACTCAGAGATCACACTACAGTGAGGAAAGGGCATATTCCAATTCTCACATTCCAATTCTCACTGTACTGCAATCTCACAAAAGGCAGATCGAGATCAGACATTTAGGTTGTACACTATTTTAAGCTTTTGGTGTTCTAATAGGAACCCTAGATGTGGGGAACAAATAGCCTAGATGTACTTAAATATGGGAGTACTGCACCCGCCCATGTTATGTCCTCACTAGTAAGATCAGATCACAAAGCAGTCCCCCTTGAAATAAAACAAATCCCCCCCAACTAACCTCCAAAACTTTAACTTCTCATAGGTAAATTACCCTCATTAAGGGATACACAGCTAGTTTTCAAGCTCCTCTAAATATAGAAAACACAGAAACCTATGCAGAGGAATACACAAAAGCCCTGTATGACTATATAAACTGCATAAAACCAGCAGTACCAGACAAATAAACCTGGGTCAAACCACAAAACAAGCCACCCTGATGTACAACTTATTAATACTAGTGGTCTAACAAAAGAGAAAAAATCGTGTCGAGAAGTAAAAGGGAATGTGAACACAGAAGGGAGTCCCTCATTAAAACACCCAACAATGTGGGGAGTTAGTTGTAGACAGCAAATTTGCTGGCTGACAAACTCAGCTCAGGATTTCACCTCCCAACCCCCCCCCCAAAAAAAAAACAAAAAACCCTCCACTGCCAATTATCACCAAAGAACAGGTTACCACTGCTCTAAAAGTAAACACAGCTTCAAATGAGGCACAGGTCACTTAAGAAAAACATAACTTCAATACTTTGTGAATAAATACAGTTTCACAATACCTGAATGTCTCACCATCTGTTTGTGCAAGGTCCTAGAGTGAGGTTACTCTTCTGAAGAATCAAGTCAAAGACTCTAAACTTGAGCAGCAGGATTCATTTTATATCACAAGCAATTCAAACCGTTAAGGGAAACGGACCCAACCATACCAGAATCTACACATAGGTACTACATCTGAAATTACTAGCACACAGTTAAAATAATCACCTGTATCTGAGATGAAGTGCGAGTCAAACATGCAGGAAAACTGTGTGGTAATACATTGTAACGGTAATGTATACTTAGAGCCATGTCATGAATGTGTTGACAGTAAAAGGGAATCAGAAAGAGTCGGGAGGTGCAAATAAAATTCATACTAGGTTTCAAGAGTCTGATTTGGTCTAATGCAATTAGCTTTAATTATAGGTAGCGTAATATGGCAGAAATGCTTTTTCCCCTCATATGCTGACCGAGTATAAACAATGGTATTCCCCCCCCCGGAAAGGCTGACCAAATCTTAACGTTTTACTTTCCTTTGATTACATTACCACAGCACCCAGTTGAAGGAAACATACTCTAATGAAGACTACATAAAGTTGTACGCTTTCTTCTCGGTGACGGAAGGGGAATGCAACTCAGAAGGATGTACCCCTCCCCCTCCCCTACACAGACCAACCAGAAATACTGGCCGTTTCTGAAACATCCAGTTTTAAGAAACATGCTCTTTTGAAGTTTAACGTTGTAGCCTCTCTGAAAGTGCAGTGTAAACAAGAACTCCCATTTTTGCTCGTTCTTGCCCATCTCCCTCCCCTCCATACTTCTTCAAACATGGAAGCAGGACTGCACCAGGTTCCTACAGAAAGTCTGCCTCACTGCATTCATCTTCACTTCTCTCCTCACGCCATCTGCCCTCATACATATCACTCTACAGTCACACACCCTTTATCTTACCTCAACCAAAAAAAGTTTCAAAAACTGGCACTAAACCTTCTACAAATGGGCACGGCTCACCTAGAAAGTGCAAGTTGCACTTACACATAACAGAAGATGTTTGAATTCCCCACTGCTGCATTGCCCACAACTGGCCAGCTTCCAAAAGCTGTCCCCCTCCCACACTTCCACTCAAGACTACTGATTGATCAGACCTGTGGAGGGAAACATAAAATAAGCAGTCAATGTGAAAATCATGACTTTCTTGCCTAAAATTAAGAAGCAGCATACTCATCCTGAATGATAAAAACATGACTGGTGTCAGAGGCATGGCCTCAAGCTCAACACCAAAACATGCATGGTCATCCCCTTTGGTAAAAACTCTGTACCCATGAGTTACCACATAAAATGGCAGTCTACTTAATGACAAATGTGTGATGAGACCTTGGGACCCAGGTGGACAGTAGTCTCTCCTTTGATAATCACATCACCACAGTAGTCAGGAAATCCTATGTGGCACAACTCATCACAAAAGGGTTCTCATCCAGGGAAGAAGGAAAAAAGGAGGTCATTGTTCCCCTCTATATGGCACTCATTAGACCCATTATATAGAGTAGAACGCCCCTTTTGGAATGTACCTCAAGACATCTGCAGCAGCTGGAAAGGCCACAGAAGTACCTCACAGAGGATTACTGGCCTCAGATGCCCTACACTGACCGCCACAAAAAACTCCAGCTACTCTGTAGCATATCACCTACTCTGAGGAAATCTCTACCCAACATATAAAACTATGTTAAACCCAGAGCTGTTGGACATGCTACACCTAAAGAAATCCCAATCCTTCTGAGCTACACAGTCTAGGGACATAAACCTTGTCACCACAATAAACAGGACATGCTGGAGGGCTAGATTCCTGTCCCAGAGACTTCCTATACTCTGGAATAAGTTACCCATGTATGTCAAGCAAAGTTCCTCATTAGCGCTAGTCATGAAAAATCTTGGTGAGTGGATGGGAAATAGGAAATACACCCCAGGGATCACTTTTGTGGCTCTGCTCAACAGGGGCACAGGAAACTTTCCTGAGTGGCATAAGACAGGGAACCTTGTTGGCTAGGCTTACTTAGGCCCTTGGTCCGATAGCCATGTATATGTCCGCAACAATAAAATTACATACAAGAATAAGTGCAGAGAGCACCAGTGCAGAAAAACAGCAGTCAGTTAAAAATATCCACAGCTAAAGTAGGCAAACAGCAGGTAAAAAATCCAAGTTGATGCATATACAAACCAGTAAGTGGTTTTGCTATGGAATTGTAACTTCTTCAAACCCTAATGAAACATCTTTACTACACATTTATATAAAAACACTGTTATAACACACAGACCAATCAAAAGCTAAAACTAATAAAATAGTTAAGCTGAATTAAAAAAAAAAAAAAAAAGTGATCCTAGCAAAAAAAAAAAAACCCACACACACACACCTTCTGGTTTTTAAAACCGGTTTCAAAAGGTACAAATTCATTTAAACCTAACCCAATATGAGAACTGTTTAGCTATCCATCTTGCTTCAAATCTTTCCATTTCATGGTTACTCAACCTAGCATTCACAGTAAAAGAACCTATATGCATTTCCTTGCATCCGAACAAGTTTAGCCAAGGCACTGACAGTGTTACCTTTATTTATACAAAATTTATATGGTCCCAAATATGTTCATGAAACTGACTGTTGGTTTTGCCAACATAAAATGAGCTGCATTGTTCACAGTTAACCTAACAATGTTCATGGTGTCACAGTTAGCCATAACATTTAAAAAATATTTCTTCCTGGTCTGTAGATGAACAAACTCATTACCCTCTCTAAGATACTGACAAAAGTTAGAAGTGTCACACTTTTTTTGTACCCTCTCCCCATTGCCATAACCCAACTTATCCAGATAATACAACAACCTCTTTAAATTCGCCATATTCATGTAGTAAAACTTAAGAGGTGTGCCAACTAATGCTTAAACAGATGAATCAGAGGTTAAAACATGCCAATTATTTTTAATATCTGTTCACTGGAAAAAGTCATAGGGACTCAAAATATTGTCCCTTCTAACTTGTCTATTTGGGTCCTGGGTGGGGGTCATAAGATAGGGTCTCCCAACACGCTTCCTAAGCTGGAAAGCACCACACATACCCTTAGCTATCTTAGTCCCCTTATACCCCCTAGCTTCAAAATCATCTTTCCGGGTCACGATAAATTCCCAAAAATCCTGCTCTTTAACATGTAGCCTAGAGGTCTTAACATTTGTCCCTTCATCACATTGACAAACACATGGTTAGGATGCATACTGCTACAATGGACAAACTTAGCTTGTAACAATCCTTCCTATAAAGGCTTGTAATAAGTCGATTACTACCAGGCTCTCTTTTCACCATAACATCGTAACAGGGTATTTCCTTATGGAACATAGTGGTTGTGAACTGCAAAAGGTCTGTAGTGGAATGAAGATAGCAAATTAATTCATCCAATTCCACGATGGTGCCAGTCCAAACCATAAAAAGGTCATCCACAAACAGTTTTATTTGATGACCCCACCATCTCAAACCCACTAGAAAACTTGCATTCCCACAGCACTGGCACAGCTATCGGCATAAGGTGTGCCCATAGCTACGCAATGCCTCTGATGGTAATATCTACTGTTGAATGCAAAAAGGTTTCTCTAAAACAATCTCAAGGAGAAATACAATGAAATCAATCTGCATAGTATCCAAATTGCTTCCCATTTCAATAAAATCCCTAACCATTAAAATACCCTGTGAACTGGGAACAGTGAGACATCAAGCGTTATCAAAAGGTGTTTCCATCTAGTATCATCATCCTTGAAAACTCATACAAATAAAGAAATTGCTGTGCATATTTTAACACAAAGACATTTGTCAAACATCGGTCTCAGCTTTTTCTTTAGATAAGTGAACAGGTTCAGTGAGTAATCCCCCCCCCAAAGCAACTATAGGTCTAAAAACTGAGGATGGCTCATGTTCTTTTGAATTTGGATAAACCCTGAAATAACAGAACAAAAATGTAAAACTTTTAGGTACCTGTATAAATCAGGAATAGCTCCTTCTAACTTGGCATTATGGAGGAAACCATGAACACTAGTAATAAAACCATACAAGTCAACCTTAGAAATACATTTTAAAAAGTTTATAAAAGGATAAAGCATTTAAGCTATTACAATAAAATTCACAGTTCATAACTACCATGCCCCACCCCCCTTGTCAGCAGATTTTTAGTGACAATACTTCATTCATAAGGAAGCATAAAACACAACACTCTTCTGTGACAAATTAACAAACCTGCAGCCAATTTTAAATAACAGATTCACACATTCTCAAAAACACTTCTAAAGTAGAACTGTTTGGAACAAATGTACTAGGTTCATGAAATAAAACATTCTTGTTGGAACCACCCTCTACAAAGTGTAACTACAACATATTTCATGTAAACAACATCCACCACATCACAACCTTGTGATGGAATTAAAGATAAACCTTTACTCAAAACAGACATTATCTTCATAGATATCGAAGCAACAGCAGTTTTCCTTCTAACCACCAGTTGCTCAACAGTACTAGTGGCTACTGGAGTCATCCCTCTTTGGTTAGTATTCAACTGGTTACTGGTCTCATTGGGGGGGTATATACTGAGAGCTATCACTCAGCATAGCATTTAATTTAGGAGAGCTACATGGTGCTGTTTTAGCCAAGGCCAAGTCATCACAGCCTTCAAATGCATCAGAGGATACTGCTGAGTTCAGTTTCTCATTTGCCACAGTTCTTGGCCAGGAAAAATCATAATCAACACGAAAATCACTTAAATCATAGTCAAGTTTCTTCCTCTTACTGCTAATCAACTTCCTCTCATAGGCACGCACATTATCTAAAATCTCAATAGCCAAATCAACCTCATCTGGGGACATTAGTGTACAGAGCTACCTTTCTTGTTGTCAGATATCAGCACAAAGTTTAGTTGGACTCTTTTTCTGCCTAAAGAAACTATCACCAAATGAAGGTAACAAAAACTAGTCTCCAAATTAATTTCTGCCAGGATGCTAATAATTCAGGGTAGCGAGTGCCATGCAAGGGCATATTATGAACCCCAAGACCCCTTGGTATAACTTTAAACTATATACAAACTTCAAAATGCAGTCTCTGTTGTTGATAATGTTTTAAGTTCATACAAATTATTTTCTACAGTACTCAGTTTAGCAGCAAATAATTGCCTTGTTTCCTCTTCAACAGTATTAGATTAATTCAAACAGTACTCACCACTCAACAGGGGGTTTGTAAACATTTAGAAATCCTGTAATTCTGTTTCTCACGGTTAACTACTCATGGTTCATTGCAGTGTCTATAGCTGGACTATCAGAAAATCCTTCAGCCATACTCCACTCATAAAACCAAAAGTCCAAGATGTAAAAAAAAAAAATTCCACCAGCAGACAGACCACACTAGTAGCCAGAAATCAAAACTAAGTGCAGAAAAAAGCACCAATATGGAAACACAGCAGTCACAGTTCAAAATATCCAAAGGTAAAGTAGGCAGCAAACAGCAGGCAGCAGGTAAAACAAATCCAAGTATGGAAGCACAGCAGTCACAATTTAAAATATCCAAAGGTAAAGTATGCAACAGGTAAAATAAAGCCACGTTTAATACATATACAAACTAGTAAGCAGTGCACTTTCATTATGAAATCATAGCTTCTTCAACCCCTAATGAAACAACAGCTTTACTAAACATTTATATAACAATGTCATAATACACAGACCAATCAAAAACTAAAACTAATAAAACAATTAAATAGTTAAAGCTTAAATCACTAAAAAAAGTGAATCCAGCAAAAGGAAATAGTCATTACTTTTTCCTTTTCCTTCTGGCTTTTAAAACAGGTTTCAAAGGTACAAATTCATTTAAACCTAACTTTTTATGAAAACTTAGTTTGGCTATCCATCTTGCTTCACATCTTTTTGTTTCATTTTCAATGTTACCCAACCTAGCATTCTCATATACAACATCTAACACAGTAAAAGAAAGCCTGTGTGCAGGCATTGACAGTGTTACCTTTATTTATATGATATATATGGTCTCTAATACATTCACGAAACTGACGGCTGGTTTTGCCAACATAAAATGAGCTGCATTGCTCACAGTTGGGTAAATAAACAACATTCATGGTGTCACGGTTAGCCACAACATTTAAAAAATATTTTTCCCTGTCTGTGGATGAACAAACTCATTACCCTCTCTAACATACTGACAAAAATTATTACAAGCCTTTATAGAAAGGATTGTTACAAACCACGTTTTGTCTATCATAGCAGTATGCATCATAACCATGTGTTTGAGAATGCAGTGAAGGGACAAATGTTAAGGGCCTCCAGGCTACATGTTAAAGACCAGGGTTTTGAGGAATTTATCATGACCCTGAAGTATGATTTTGAAGTTAGGGGGTATAAGGGGACTGTGATAGGTAAGGGCATGTGTGGTGCCCACCAGCTTAGGAAGGGTGTTGAGAGACAATTTTATGACCACCCCCTACCTGGGACCCACATAGACAAGTTAGAAGTGACAATATCTTAAGAGTCTCTATGACTTTTTCCAGCGACATAAATAAGGTGACTGATGCAATTAAAAAGACTTGGCAGATTTTAACCTTTGATTCACCTGTTGAAGCATTAGTTGTCACATCTCCTACGTTTTACTACAGGAATATGGTGAATTTAAAGAGGTTGTTGTGTTACCCGGACACGTTGGGTTATGGACAATGGGGAGAGGGTACCAAAAAGTGTGGCATTTGTAATTTTGTCAATTTTTGTAACGCTGTCAATGCCTTAGCTAAACATGTTCAGATGCAAGGTAATGCACATAGGTTTTCTTTTACTGTGTTAGATGATGTATATGAGAATGCTAGGCTTGGTAACATTGAAAATGAAACAAAAAGATGTAAAGCAAGATGGATAACCAAACTAAGTTTTCATAAGGGGTTAGGTTTAAATGAATTTTTACCTTTGAAATCTGTTTTAAAAGCCAGAGTGAAAAGGAAAAAGTAATGCCTATTACTTTTTGCTGGGTTCACTTTTTAGTGAGTTAAGCTTTAACTATTTAATTGTAGTCATTTCACCCTCATCCCTCGTGGAACAACCTTATGATGTATGCAGGCTTCTAGGTGAAAATGCTGCCATTGTAGCCTTTTCAGGCGAAATGCAGCGTCTTCCAATTCTTGAAACATTTTTTCAAAACTTTCTGTTGTTCCTAATTCCTCTCTTTCTTCCATTTCCTCTGTTTCAAAATTAAATTGCATCAAAGGATTAGCTGACTCACCTACAAACTCTGCAAGGGTTTTATTTCTTGCTGCTTCTTTGTTGTTTCTGTTAGTATCCATTAGTAGCAAATTACCATCAGCCATGTGCAGTTAAAGAAATGTAGCAGCAAACACCAAAAAAATCTGTAACTGACAGAGGAGTCTCAGTAGCTTTTGAAACTAGCTTTAGTTACATGCGGCTGCTGATAGACTATTTTAAACTGGAAAAGGAGCATATAGCAGAGCTAATTAAAACTAGGCAAACGGAACTAGAAAAAATGGAACTAAAAGAAGAATGCTTAAATAAACATGAAATGCTGCAACAGAGACTTAATACTTATGATAGTAGACTAAAAACGCAAAAAATGAAGAAGCTGTCATGGGATTTCAGAGATTTCAAAGATGGTAACATCGTTGAATGGCCTAGAAATTATAGAATTAACAGCAGTAAAGTTTTTAATAAACATTTTTCTAACACAGCTGACTTACGGACACATGCTAAATCCATTAGTTTGAGTAAAGAACCTACAAATAAGGGAATAGACTCATTAAGGGAACAAGAAGTAATAAAACCCAATGGGAATACACCCAATTTTGGAAACAAGTCAACTAGAATTGAACCGGCAGCCAGTACCTCGACTGGCACTAGACCAAAAGAAGGAGCGATTCATATTCCTTTTTTCTATCAGCTTCCTATACCTGTGAAAGAGAATATATGAAGGAACAACAGAACCTCTAGCCAGGAAAGGAAAAGGAAAAAACCCAATTATTAAACAAAAATAAAAAGGAACAAAATTTAGTGGTGAACTTATCACAGAAAGTCTTGGATAAAAGCAGTATTCAAATTTTAGGAAAAGGGCTTACTTTTATACCGTCCTTATGCTCGGACATAAGTGAATTCATTACAGACATTAAGTTGTTTGGATGGAATGTAACTTTAAAAAGTATATTCGGGAATGAAGGGAATCAGCAGCATAATAAATACAAAAAAGCGAGTGTTTTTGTGCCTGTGAACCACCCAGCTGTTGAGATGTTTGTTCGTATATGTGAAAATGAAATGGGAAAAATAAGAGAAAAAAGTAGTACTAAAGGAAGTCATTTTTACAATATGACACAACAGGAAAAGGAAGCATTAATGCAACTCAAAGGAAGAGAAGATATTGTAATAAAGCCAGCCGACAAGGGAGGAGCCATCGTAGTAATGGATGCAGAATGGTATAGACAAAAAATGCTGTTGATGCTGCAGGATTTATGTACTTACAAAGTTATAAGTAAAAGTGTGCAGGAAAGGATGACTGCACAAGTTCAGGATACATTATATGAGCTATTAATGCAGAAAAGTATAACAAAAGAACTTTTTTACTTTTGTGAGGTAGCCAATCCAATGATTCCAGCTATAAGTGGGCTACCTAAAATTCACAAGGATCCTGTGAATTCCCCACTTCGACCTATTGTGGCGGGAAGAGGATGGGTGACCGAACCCTTGTCCATATTTGTTGAAAGTGAGTTAAAACAACTACTAGCAAGAGTAGACATGGTAATCAAAGATACAGGCAGTTTCCTGAATAAATTGTCTGAGAAGACACAAATGATGGGATCCACTGCAGAGCTGCTACTGGTGACTATGGATGTTAACAAATGATTCACAGTCATTCCACATGAATATGGAACTAAAGCCATTAGAAATCTTTCTTCCAGTATGGGATACAAGGCAGACTTGGTTTGTTGCTTGCTTGATTTAATATTGGGTAAGAGCATATTTACATATGATGATACATGTTACCTACAAACATGGGGAGTGGCCATGGGCATCCCATGTGCAAACAGTTATTCTAACTTGGTACTTGCACACTGGGAAACAAGGAAGGTGCTGAATGAAACCAACCCGAGTCCACATTGTATTTTATTATGGATGTTTCGTGGACAATATTTTTATGCTGTGGAAAGGCATCGAAGAGGAGTTATTATTGTTCACAGAATATCTTAATACATCGACTGAATTTTTAAAGTTCAATGTAAACCACTCAAAGAAAGAAATAGAATTCTTGGATGTTAGCCTCTGCTATGATCCTGACCAAGATTTAACCACTGGTATTCACAGAAAGAGTACCTGGAAATATCACTACTTACATAGAAGTAGTATGCATCCAGGGTTTACTTTCAAGAATTTCATGGAGAATCAGATGGTTCGACTATCAAGATTATGTACAGAAGATGACACCTTTGATAAGGAATGTATGCTGCTATGTGAACATCTGCAAGACAGAGGCTACAGGGATAAGGAACATACTTTGAGGACTGAACCAGGTTTACCGAGATTTATTAAAAGGACATCCATATTTTCGTAGATCAGATACGTTGGTGGGTGAAAATGTAAATAAGGATAGTAAACAAAAAGGAATGAACCAGATGAATTGTATACTTACGTACAGTACAGATAATAAACAGATCTGTGACATTATTAAGAAATTTTGGCCGATCCTTATGGAGGATAAGAAATCAGAAACATTGTGGGGGAACATCGCAAGTTTGTGTTCAAAAATAAGAAGAACATAAAAAGGTTAGTTTGTAACAAGGATGGTTTCCCTAATAAGAATAACAAACTGAGACAAGGTACACATAAGTGCGGAAGATGTAAAGCATGTCAGTAAATTGACATTAATAATTCCTTTACACATTCCATCACTCGAACAGTTTATCATTTTCAAGTTTCAGCTACCTGTAATAGTCAACATTTAGTTAACCTTGAGAGGTGTCAACAGTGCCAAGCTTTTTATGTGGGGAAAATGGACAAGCACTTTAAAGACAGGGCTTTAAGACACGTAAGAGATATTTCATATTTAGACAACAAAAACAGTCTAGCTGGACATATTACAGCTTTCCCCACATATACGTTTTGTTTCCAGGTTACAGAACTTTTACCTGCGAATACAAGAGGAGGCGATGTACAAAATTGCACAGAAACTTGTGAAATTAAATGGATTATGAATATAAGGGCACATAGATATCCAGGTTTAAACACAATGGCTCCTTTAAAACAAATACTGAAGAATAGGCACTTAACTATTGGTTAAATCCTAGGGGCTTTCCCCCTTTTCATTCAGACTATTGGACATAATTTGTTGGGATAACAGGAAGGTGTGTCCCACAAATAAATCAATTGATTGTTTAATACCGATATATCTAGTTCACCAAACTCAAAGTACTTTACGATCTGAAGAAGGCAACCCTGCCGAAAGCACTTATCGTACTTTGAGTTAACAACCTAGAAGTTTTGATTTTATTTACTTAGCTGGTTTTAATACTTTAATAAAAGGAAGAATTCTAAAAATTTTATAGCGTGATGGTGAAATCAGGTTTTTGTTCAGCTCCTTTGCCTTTTTACTGAGATGCCTCTAGCAGTTACAGATATTTTTTGGTGTTCCTTTTGCACAACTTCTTCTTCTTTGGAGTGGTATCTGAAAAGAGGGGAGGTTCCTGTAGGAGAACTGTCAGGAAGCTCAAACAGACTGGCTGGCAATGCAGAATAGAATGATAAGGCTCAGAACTAGGATCTGATGGAAGTATTGGGGTAGGATCCAAAGAAATGAGTAGATTGAATTTTGCATGAGAGATAGCCCTCTTCTCCACCTCAAAGGCAGAAGAACCAGGACAAGATGAAGCTGGATTCACCAGAGCCAAAGCTCCAGGCACTAACTCTGCCTCAGCTCCTGTAATGAGGGAGGTGTTGGACCCAAGCTATCTAGCGTCAAAGCTCCAAGGGGAAGGGATGGCTCCACCAATCTTGGTGTCAAAACCATCCCCTTGGATCCTTGCCAAAGCTTTGGCTCTGAGACACATCCTGCTGTAGAGGGAATGGCACAGAATAAGTCAGGAATGCAGTCAGAGTTGAAGATCTAGCTGCCTTCTGATCTGATGCATCGACTCTCAGGATTCTTGAATACAAAGTCTCCAAAATCATTGGCTGGATCATAGAAGGAGAGACAAGCGGGTGAGAAACACGTTGGAGGCTTACAGATCTGATAGGAGATGAAGCCAATACCACCATCTGAAATCTGAGTCCTGAGAAACTTCCTTATCATGCTATCTACATCTGCTTCAGAAAGCCTCCAGGAGAACCTGACAGAAGACAATGTGAAAGAGGGATGTGGCATCCTCTTTGGTGTCTCCTGTAAGAAATGAGATCAGAGCCATAGGAGAAATAGGGTCTGGTGTGAAACGAAAACTCCAGGTACAGGGAGATTTCAGTGTCCCACATTCAGATCTGAAGCTGTTGCAGCTGATCTTTTCAATATTTTAACTGGTGGCTCTGAGGCTGAAGCAGGTTTCGGAGAATGGGTAGGACAGCATTTTTTTGTGCTCCATGGAATCCAAAGAAGATTTTGTTTTCTTGGTGGGGGTTGAGGAAATAGAAGCAGCAGAGGAAGAAGCAGAAGGAGGAAGGAGCCTTTTTAAGGCCAGCTTATTCCAGCGATCATGCAAAGCCTGAGAGTTGAAGTCTGCACAAATTTGACAAGAAGTTTCAAGGTGGGTCACTATTAAACAATACATGCACTCTCTTTTGGCATCAGAATTGGGTGTCTTATGCCTACGGGAAGTACACTTTTTAAAAACTGTATTTTTTTCAGCCATGTTAACAGACAAGAAAGAGAAACAAAGATTTTTTTTTTGGAAGGTACAGAAGATACAGAAAGTACAATATCAGCAAATGATATATAAGAATTACACTGTGAATGGCTAGGAAGAAAAAGAAGAAAGATAAGGAGAAGAACACCAACAATAGTAAGCAGTAACATAGAAAAAAGGTAAGAAAGAGAAAATCTTTAATGCCTAATGCAGAAAACCTGAAAACTAGAAAGAGGGGAAGGGTGACAATAATTCCTTTACACATCCAATCACTCGAACAGTTTATCATATTCAAGTTTCAGCTACCTGTAATAGTCAACATTTAATTTACCTGGCAACTTGTCAACTGTGCCAAGCTTTTTATGTAGGGAAAACGGACTAGCACTTTAAAGACACAGCTTTAAGGCACGTAAGAGATATTTCATATTTAGACAACAAAAACAGTCTAGCTGGACATATTATAGCTTTCCCCACATATATGTTTTGTTTCCAAGTTATAGAACTTTTACCTGTGAATACAAGAGGAGGCGATGTACAAAATCACACAGAAATTTGTGAAATTAAATGGATTATGAATATAAGGGCACATAGATATCCCGGTTTAAACGCAATGGTTCCTTTAAAACAAATACTGAAGAATAGGCACTTATCTATTGGTTAAATCCTAGGGGCTTTCCCCCTTTTTATTCAGACTATTGGATATAATTTGTTGGGATAACAAGAAGGTGTGTCCCGCAAAGAAATCAATTGATTGTTTAATACCGATATATCTAGTTCACCAAACTCAAAGTACTTTACAATCTGAAGAAGGCATCCCTGCCGAAAGCACTTATCGTACTTTGAATTAACAACCTAGAAGTTTTGATTTTATTTACTTAGCTGGTTTTAATACTTTAATAAAAGGAAGAATTCTAAAAATGTTATAGCCGTGATGGTGAACTCAGGTTTTTGTTCAGCTCCATTGCCTCTTTACTGAGATGCCTATAGCAGTTACAGATATTTTTTACTGAATTTTTGCATGAGAGACAGCCCTCTTCTCCACCTCAAAGGCAGAAGAATCAGAAGAAGATGAAGCTGGATTCACCAGAGCCAAAGCTCCAGGCACTACCAAGCCTCAACTCTGCCTCAGCTCCTGTAATGAGGGAGGAGTTGGACCCAAGCTATCTAGCGTCAAAGCTCCAAGGGGAAGGGATGGCTCCAACAACCTTGGTGTCAAATCCATCCCCTTGGATGCTTGCCAAAGCTTTGGCAATGAGACACATCCTGCTGTAGGGGGAATGGCACAGAATAAGTCAGGAATGCAGTCAGAGTTGAAGACCTAGCTGTCTTCTGATCTGATGCATCGACTCTCAGGATTCTTGGATACAAAGTCTCCAAAATCATTGGATGGATCATAGAAGGAGAGACAAGTGGGTGAGAAACAAGTTGGAGGCTCACAGATCTAATAAGAGATGAAGCCAGTACCACCATCTGAAATCTGAGTCCTGAGAAACTTCCTTATCATCCTATCTGCATCTGCTACAGAGAGCCTCCAGGAAAACCTGACAGAAGACAATGTGAAAGAGGGATGTGACATCCGCTTTGGTGTCCCCTGTAAAAAATGAGATCGGAGCCATAGGGGAAATAGGGTCTGGTGTGAAACAAGGACTCCAGGTTCAGAGAGATTTCAGTATCCCACACTCAGATCCGAAGATGTTGCATCTGATCTCTTCACTATTTTAGCTGGTGGCTCTGAGGCTGAAGCAGGTTTCGGAGAATGGGTAAGACAGCATTTTTTGTGCTCCCTGGACTCCAAAGAAGATTTTGTTTTCTTGGTGGGGGTTGAGGAAGTAGAAGCAGCAGAGGAAGAAGCAGAAGGAGGAAGGAGCCCTTTTAAGGCCAGATTATTCCAGCAATCATGCAAAGCCTGAGAGTTGAAGTCTGCACAAATTTGACAAGAAGTTTCAAGGTGGGTCACTTCTAAACAATACATGCACTCTCTGTTGCCATCAGAATTGGGTGTCTTATGCCTACGGGAAGTACACTTTTTAAAAACTGTATTTTTTTCAGCCATGTCAACAGACAAGAAAGAGAAACAAAGATTTTTTTTGGAAAAAGTTACAGAAAGTACAATACCAGCAAATGATATACAAAAATTACCCTGTGAATGGCTAGGAAGAAAAAGAAGAAAGATAAGGAGAAGAACACCAACAATAGTAAGCAGTAACACAGAAAAAAGGTAAGAAAGAGAAAATCTTTAATGCCTAATGCAGAAAGAGGGGAAGGGTGGCAGGTAGAAAGACAGCAAAGTTATAAAGAATTTCTAATTTTACTCACAAATAAGCTATGAAAAATGTGACAACATGATTCATGTCTGAAGCAAAGAAGCAGCAAACAAGAACTGAGGTATTACAGGGTTCTGATGCATTATAGGTAGAGGGAGGAGGTGGAGAGTTAGATCTGAGATTCTAGGTGAAGGTGGCTGAGCTCAGTTCGAGGTTGGATCTGAGACCCATCAGTTAAGGAATGAAGGAAAATGATCCTTTCATTTTTTTTTTCTTTAACGGTGTCCCTGATCGACTAGGTGATGGTACTTCTCTCCCAATCATGAGGTCTCTTCCCCCAGATGTATCTAACAGGTTCTGCAATATGTCTCCATATGCTTGTAAAGATGGTTCTCCCATGCCCAGGTCAGATACTGAAACAGCTATTGTGGACATGGCTGAATCCGAGTTCATGGTGGCTAAAAGCATTACACCACAGGAAACCAGAGAGATAAGTCAGCAATCTGAGGAATGACTGTTAGCCATTTAAGAGTCACCCACCATTGGCTGAGGGAAAGACTGAGCCTGTGAGGTGTGAAGGGCTCTTTAGTAAGTTGTTTGTATTTTTCTAGGCACTATGGAAGTAAGATCAGGAGGATCAGGGTAAGTATCCATGCTGTGATGTATTAAGTTGCATCATTTGTGGTAGGGATCAATGGAGCAAGTCATTCAGAATGTAAATTGTCAGTTAGTTTGCACAACCAGCAGACTTACACCTTCTGATACATATAGAATCCCGACATCACTGTAATGCATAAGTAGCACACTAAAATCCTGCCAGGAATGCCCTCTAAATCAAATGTTGTCTTGACAACAAAAACAATGGGTAAGTTGTCACAGTGTGAGCACAAGCACTACATAACCCATAGTCATTCAAACTCAACTAAAACACTTCCCACACTAAACTTTTCTTTTTTAAACATAACACATTTGCACAAGCAGCACATTTAGACACCAAACTAGTCACTAGAATAGTCCAAGCTAAAACTAGTGTTCCCTGACAGGAAACTTCTGATATTAGAAAAAAAAAACTGGTTTCTTAAAGGGATGGAACCACTAAAATAAAGGTAAATGGAACTTGTTTAATACAAATATAAATAGTAAAATGTCTGTGTATAAGTGTTCCCAAAGGGGGACTTATCTGCCAGAAAGAAGCTGAAGGCTGACTGCAGCTCTTGTGAAGCCTCTGAGCTGCCTCATGAAGCAGCAAGAAAGTACTGAGTATTTTCCATTCTGAGTGCTGACTTTCCCCTCACAGGGCTGACCAATCAGCAGACAGAGTGGAGGTGTGGGAGGAAGCCAGTGCTTTTGGAAACTGGTCAATTGATATGTCGTGGGTAAAACACAACCCATACAGACCAAAGGCTACTGCAGCAGTGGGAATGATAAACATACTCTGTCTGCTACAAAACAGTTTGATACTGTTGCTTTAAGTAAATCCTGAGTAAAAGATTCCTGTTGTTCCTCTAACTAGCAACTACCATCTCTGTACAGTATAGAGACTTTGAACAATAATCATTGGAGGTACCCTTGTTTTAAGCATTACAGACATAACCATAACAGTGCAAAATGTTGCTAAATCCAAATTCTTTAGCAAATGACATCTGTAATGATATAAACTACCATAATCCTAGGCATCATATTAAACAAAACATAGGTGTCATTTGCATTCTATGTCCTTCAACCTTGAACCTTATTGAAGAAACTATTGAATATGTATTCCACAACCCCTCTCCAAAATAGCTAAATTCTTAAACACTGTAACTTTGATGCCACAAGTCCTGATGGATAATGACTAGACAGATTATTCAAATCCCTAGACTTAATTCAGCTAGTCAGCATGCTCATGAGACCAAATAAGGTAAACAAGAGTCCATTCATAGTCTTATACTACACATCTATCCCACATATATGTATGGGCCTGACAACTCTAGACAATAATCTAAGTGACCACTGCTCAGTTCTCTCAGACTGGTCTTTTATAATCTTCTTTGCTGGCATCCAGAGAGTGCACTTACTAAGAAGTAACTGAATTTTACTCAAGCTGAATTCAACCAATTGTTTGGCAAGAGAACCAACAAACTGTGCATAATTTTCTCCCCCAGCTATGTTCAGGGAATTACTAAACCAAGAATCCAAATCCATAGATATTCCAGCATATTCATTACTCACATGTGAATCACTAATCATATTATTAGTTGAGCCATGCTCATCAACCCTAGAGTCTGTGATAACACTACTACATGGTATCAGAGACGAAGAAGTGTGCATCACTTGGGTAAATTGTTGAATAAGTAAGTTCAAGTTTCCAGTGTTGGACATTTCCTAAAGGGTTCCAAAATTACTTGGAATTAAGTTGTGAGCTCACAGATCTGATTGACCAACATGGCTGTGAACTCATGTCTATTTTAATTAAACATAATGAACATGAAATGTAGTCTCTATCAGAAGAAATAAAAAAAAAACCCTTAAGTCTGATATTAATAATGATTTGCTGTTCCTTACGTATATCCAAAAACATAAAACATTGTTTCATATGGACAACAAGTAAAAAAAAAACTTTAGTATGATTTACAAGAGTACACCAAGGGTATGGTGTACCCTAAACCATATGATAAACATGTATTAAATTATTTGTTTTAAATCTTGTTCTAATCTTGTTTTTTGGATTTGTTTACTTTCGGTCATTGCCTGGAGAGTTTGTTGCTCTTAGAGGTGGTTGTTCCATTTTGGAGCTTTTGCATTTTTCTTTGGAACTGATATCATCTTTTCTAGTATTCAAGAAATGTACAGAACCTGAAAGTAAATAAACCAGAAAAGGTGAAGAGAAAACGCTGCTGGGAAGAATCCTGCTATTTAGCAAAATGCAGTTCAAGCTTCAGCTTTGTTGCAAGAGATAGCTTCCAGTAGTTTAGAAGAAAAAATAAATAAATAAAATAAACTTAGAAGTGATTAATATAAATGAAACTTAAATAACAAAAGACTGGAAAAAATAGAAGGAGATTTAATTAACTATTCAGGTGAACTGATAAAACTGCAAAACTCAGAGGATGAAATGAAGAAAAGGTTGGCTGAGTGTGAAACTAATCAAGCACAGCTGTTTTAAAAAATGGTGGAGTTAGAAGATGGAAGTGGGTGTACAGAGAACCTGAGATTTTCTGCTGTACCATAGAAACTGGAAGGAGGATACTGTATTAATTTTATGAAAGCACAAATTAGTAACTGTACTGGTATTCCACAGCAGGATCCGTTAAGTAAAAGGGCAAACCTGGCAATAAGAAAGCAGCCAAGACCTGTATTAGCAAAGATGCAATCACACTAGTAGAAAGAGTCGATAATGACAAAACTGTGGCAGAAGGGAAATTATTAAAAATGGAGACACCACTGTGTTTGTGAAAAAAGCATTATTCACTGAAGGCCATGCAGAAGAGAAGACAGTTTATCCTAGTCATCAGGGAATGTTGAGAGGCAGGTATGAGTCTCAAGCTGTTTTATCCAGCTGTCTTCAGAATATTTATTTCTGGAGGATCAATGACATTTCTGATGCAAATCAGGCTAAGGAGGAATTATGAATGTTTATCAAACAAAAAAATGAGCCGCCAAACAGAAGGTAACTCTGCTTCTCATTCCTCTGACAGTAAATATCATACACATTGCCAGTGAAACCTTTTCAAATGTTTCAAAGGAAAATACTTCAGAGACAGAATAAAACATAGGGGATGACTAGTAGAATCAAGAGTACCTTGGACTTGAAGCAGAGTCTGGTGTTGGGAGATTGATATGGAGATGAACAGGAAGAAGGCCACCATCACTGAAATTAGTAAATAAATGGGAGGCTATAAAGCAGTCATCACATTTGTGAAATATGGCTTTGCAAGAAAAAGTGGCTGAGAAAGATTGGACAGCTTTGTTAAAGTTGTGGGAGAACTGTAGAGCACATACCCTACTTTATGTAATCAATGTTTAGAGGGACACTACAAGGGGAAAATTGTATGGAAGTAAAACATTTTATGATATAAACTGCATATTATACAAAGTAAAGCAGTTATGTGTAGTGTGTAGTTGGGTATTTTAAATGTGGGGGGAATCTCTTCAGTGACTGTTGTATGTGTTAAAGATATTAAAGTAAACAAATACCTTTTTAGTTAAGAAATATAGATTTTATAGTACAACAGAAGAAAAATGGCTGAACAAAACCAAGTTTAATGTTAATATACAGTGATCCTGGGCTACTAGGCTGGGTTGTAAAAGTACACTGATTATATTATATGAAGAATTAAGACGCTTTCTCTTATTTTTCCAAGAACGGGTGTCTAGATTAACATTCTTGACTGATTTTGACTTGTTCTTAACTTGATAAGCTATACACAAGTGTTTTTTGTAAGCAAGTAGGTTTGAAAAATAAGACAAAATGATGAAAGCCATGAACAATGCCAAGTTTCTTACATCTGCAAAGACATTATTTTTTTTTCCCACTGCCAAATGTTCAGTGGGAGTCAAGATGTCTGCACCCTATAGCCAGCTGTACATTTTGTTCTGGGTGAAATTTTGAAAGATTCATTGATGATTACTTTTACATGGAGATGAGCTGTCTGTGGGTACAAACAATTAATCTTGAGAGTCCTGAGTATTCTTTGCTGAAGAAGATGTAAGATTTAAAGGTACAACGGCAAACATTTCAGTGAAAAAAATAGTTTGAAATTATGGAAAATTAATAAGAACAGCCTGTCTAACAGCTTTAATTCATTCAATAGTACAATTTAGTTTTATTTAAAGATAGCTAGTGTGTTCTTTCTTTAGGCTAAAAGTTAATGTTTTCTGAAATCATACAAGCTGTTTTCCATATCTGGGAGAGAAATAAAGATGAGAAAACAGACAGCAATCAATGTAAGTGGGAAGGCAAGCTGTAGCATGCACTTTTAGCATGGGTAACCTTAATTTTACCTTAGGTAATGCTTGTAGGTGCAGCTACAATTTGGGAAATTGTTCATATCTGGAGGGCTACACTTCATTTTTTGAATATGTACATAACTGTGTGTGTTTGTTCTAAGTTAATAAGGGATGGGAGTGTTTTGCAAATGCATTTAGTTTTTTTTTTTTTGTTTCATGTTTTTATTAAAACAAATAGTCTTTCAAAATGTAACAAAGGTGTAAAAAATAGAGATGAAAATATCAACTGTATAAAAGATCAGCCTGCCAAACGTTAGTGCACATGTAACTTGAAAGTTAAAAATACACATTCAAAAACTGACATGCATAATAGGTAGGATAACTTTGTATCATAATGGTTATACCATCCACATTATCTTTGTAAATAAATGGGCTTAAAGATATAGACAAAAATGAATGAGTATTGAATTGTATTAAGAACTGTATAGTGCAAACAGCAATGCTGCAGGAGACATTTGAAGGAAATGAGCATGTAAATTTAACAAAGAAAGGATTTCAGGATGGATATCCAGCAGAATATCAGGGACAAAGAAAACTGAGTCATTATATTAATTAATATAATGGGAGTCATTATATTAATTAATAGAATTGCTCAAATAGTGACAGAAGAGGGGGAAAAAGATAATAATGGTAGATTTGTGGTAGTGTGAGACTATTGGCAAGGGAGGAGGATTATGCTGGTACATATTTACATTCCATCAAAAACTGCTATTTTGGAGCTTAAGCTATTTTGGGAGAAATAATCAGCTTTCTGCAGAGAATATTACTTATAGGTAGGGACTGGATCTTGATTTGCAATAGAAAAAGTGTATCAGGGGACATAGAAGTGAAAATATAACAAATGAGGGTAGGTTTCTACAGAAATTTATGAAAATATTTTGTATAGAAGATGTGAAATCAGTAGTAGGAATTCAGACAAAATTTACTTATTCCCAAGGTACAAACTGAAAGCTTTGACACACTAAATACTTCAGATAATACACCAATGAAAACAAAATAAAAGTGCAGGGTAATGAAATAAAATGAGGAACTAGTGCTTTAAGGGTTATTAGGGAAGACAGAAATATCTTCAGAAGTTATAGCTAGTAAGTGGGATAAAAATGAAATGGAGTTTAGAAACAGGGCAGGAAGATATATGATTAGGAAGTAACAGGAATTACATAGAGAGGATAACAAGAGCTAAAGTACTGCAGAATAAGGGGAATCTCACCGAACAAGAAGAGGCATAAATGCAGAGTACCTATGAAAAACCGCTTGAGTAGCTGAATAATATGCATGAGTTAAGACAGACTGCTGTTAAGCAACTCTTTTTTTTGATAATAACTCCACAGCACAAACATTTTTAGCCCAAATATTTAGGCAATAGAATGTATAAATGGTTGTTGTTAAATGTAGGGAGCCTATAACAAGAAAAATAACCAGACATCTTGTGGAGGTATTAGAGACATACCTCTCAACCTCTTAATGCATGAAATCTGGACAAAGCCTAAAATAACGGGGGGATAAAGGCCCAGAACTTGGAGCAGATTTTAAATATAGCTCTTATAAACTTAGAAGGTTACTAGAATAACAAGCTTTGTATTAACATGCATTTTTCTGAAGGATATAAAGTTTGAAACTCAAATGTATGTAATTATTTAGTGACATCAATCCTCAGTGATTTGTCAGAAAAACACAAATTTTATGAGGAACAGACCAAAAATATAAGGTAAAAATCTAGACATTCTGGGAAAATCTGGAAAGTTGAGGGGTATGATTAGATATTTTATAAATTTTATGAAAATTTGTATAAAGCAGAGAAATGTGGAAATAACAAAATAAAAAGCACAAATGGAAATATTTATGGAAAACTTGATTATGCTAAGGTTAGAGGTAGATGAAGCTCAACAACTAACAGTTAAGACAAAAGTTGATGAGATAAAACTGGTGGTGTAAAATCAACCTTCTGGAAAGTCTCCAGGAATATATAGTATTCCTGTGGAAGTTTGGAAGTTAGGAGAAACGAAAGTAATAAAGATCTGGAAGATATTCTTTAACAGTTTTTTAAACATAAATGGTAGCACTAACATCTTGGAAGAAAGTTGTGATAGCTATATTACCTAAATATGGTAAAAACCCATCACACCCAGCTTCATATAGATCCATTTCAGTTTTAAATCTTAATTATAAAGTGTTTGTCTTATACTACCTAAAAGAATGACAAAGGTAAATTGATATGTATGGATGCAGTTTTTTGGAGGGAAAGCAAATATTTGACAACATTAATAGAAAAATGATGATACAGAGGGAAGTAGACTGTAAGGAAATGTCAGTGTTGTTAGTGGGTCTTGATGCAGAAAAAGCATACAATAGAGTAAGCTGGGATTTTATGAGTAGGGCAATGGAAACAGTCGCATTCCCTAATACAATAATAAAGCTAATTGGAAGGTTATATACAGGATTGCAGGCAAAAATTAAAGTGGGAGAGTTCCTCTCTGATAAGCTGTGTTTGAAAAGAGGAACCAGGTATGTTTTCCTCTTCCCCCTTTGTTGTTTGCTTTATATTTAGAGCCATTTGCAAAGAAAATAAGGGACCCAGAAATGTAAGGAAAGAAGTGGTATGGTAATAAAAAAGGCTGGCTTTATTTGCAGATTATATTATTTGCACTTGATAGATCCAAAAAGGAACATTCACTGTTGTGGAACATTTTCAGACACTTTCAAGTATTTTTGGGACATAAAATTAATGATGATAAAATAAAGGTTATAGGCATAAATAATGTACTGACACATGAACTGGTTCAGCAATACACATACTTATAGGAACATGATAAGAGGAAGTATTTTTGGAGTATGGATTAAAAAAGGCTTCTGTTATGGTAGCTAAGCATAAATAAAACAAATAATACAAAAACTAAGATACTGGAAGCTTTTGTTTATGGCTATGGATAGTAAGATACAAGCAGTGAAATTGTTTTAGTCCCTTTAGTTTTATACACAGGTCAGGCATATTTTTATCAACTAGAAGAAAAGTTGTGGACAATAATTAATAAATAGTTGAAGGAATTTATTTGGGAGGGGAAGAAAGCAAATGTTAAGTGGGATTTTAAGTTGATCCTTCCAAAAGAACAAAGTAGTTTCAGATTACCTAATTTGAAGGGCTATTTTAGAGCTACACAGTTATGGTTTATATATATATATATATATATATATATATATATATATATATATATATATATATATATATATATATATATATATAAACAGAAACTAAAAGCTATTATTCAAAATGAGAAGGAATGATGAAGTGGGAGGACGTCCAAAAATAAAGAGAGAGTGGGATTTTGGATGCAGATCCTTAAGGAAAATAATAACAACCATATAAAATATGATATTCATAAAGTTGCAGAAATTCTAAGGACTAAGCTGAAAGATAATTGGTTAAGGAGATTTTCTCAACAAGGATGGCTGCAAGTAGGGATAGAGAATGTCGAATTTACTGGAGAAAATAGACTAAGGAGCCATGTATTGGAATTTGGGAGAAAATAACTAGACAGAGAAAGGTAATAAAGTGAGAAGTGTCCAAGAAACCATTTGGACTGCAGGCTAGAGATGCTTTCTCTAATAGGGATGGATATCTGGTACAAACAAACTAATGGATGTTTTAATTAACTGCATTAGGAATATTTTTTCTTCTATCCTGTAGAGTTCCTAACAGCACCTGGTGACTAAGAGTATTTTATCAGCAGAGACATTAATATAGCTGGGGTTGGATGGGCCTTTATCCAGGAATGCCTGGACTTCATCAAGATAGTTATAAACACATCCCTGGCTCCCTTAATGAACCAACTAGTTTGTGAGAAAAAGAAGCTGGATCAGGAAGTCACATTCTTTAAAGTAGTTCAAGGCTGGAATGAAGCTGTCTTTTTGACAAACAGTGCTAACCTATCATCTGGTAAGATGTGTACTAGTTCTGTCAGTTTAGAAACTTTATAATGAAGTGCCTAAGCAAGTTGGTACTAGACCTGGTACTGACTGAGTATGCATGTTCTCTCTCTCTAGTGGAGTCTTGAAATTAAGCAGTGCTGCCAACTCTCTCATAGGTTCATAGGTAGGTACTAGACTATCGGACCTGGGGCCTATACAAGCCCAGCCAAAAAGGTACCCTGGCTTTTGCCACCCAAGAAAATTATTTTCCTGTGCCACTGTCGAGCAGAGCCACAGAAGTGATCCCCGGGGTGAATTTCCTATTTCCCATCCAATCATCAAGATTTTTCTTGAAGAGTGCTAATGAGGAGCTTTGTTTGATATAGATAGGTAGTTTATTCCAGAGTATGGGAAGTCTATGGGATAGGAATCTATCCCTCCGGCATGTTCTGTTTATTGTGGTGACAAGGTTTAGATCCCTAGAGCATGTAACTCGGAGGGATTGGGATTTCTTTAATTTTACTATGTAGCATCCCTTTCAAAAACATTTTCACATGAGATTGGATCGAAAGTGGGGATCCATGGGCACACATACTGAAATGACCATCAAATGAACCTTGATAAAGGAGTATGATATAGGATTGTAACACACAAATACTTTAAAACCAGAGAAACACTAGCCCTGAATGGGAGCTGGTTATTTTGTTGGTACCAAGTAGAAAACCTTTTCATTTGCTAATACATAATTTTCTAGTAGCAGGTTTTCTTACTGCCATTAATAGCTGCTGCAAATCCTCAGAAGACAGTTGCCTACAAGGTATTAAGATGCTATCATCTAGGCAGTCGTTTGTAGTTGTTTGGGATTGGGATGTATCACAATCTCCTGATCTTGGGTGAGTAAATCCAGTCTGACAGGAAGCTTGAAGTACTTGCCCCACGTCAATTTGAAAGTAAAGAACCACTGTTGCCTGGAGCAGAAGGGATTCACCACAATGATCTTAGGGGAGCCCTTCCAAATCTTCAGAAATACACTAGATATTAGTGGAAAGGGGTTGAGAGGGTGGCCTAATGGTTAAGGTGCTTGCTTTACAAACACAAGGTACAGGGTTTGAGTCTCACTAGGGATAATTATCCTAGTACTAATCTATGAACCTATCTATAAGGGTGGACAATCTTACAGGAACTTTTCTGTCCAAGGAAAAGAAAAGAAAAGAAAAGGCATCTGTTTTCCAAGCCCTCTTGCATGGTGTCCTGGCAGAGAATCTTGCCAGTTTGTTTACAAAGAAGGTAAAAAAGTCTACCTTAGTAATTCCTCACAAATTAATCAAATCTTGGAAGACTCCCTCATCTAGTTTCCATTCTGAGGGCTGCATTTGGTTTGCTCAGCTCACATACCTCTCAACTGTACAGATTTTTGCAGAATGTCCAGATGTTTTGCCTCACATTTTTGGTCTATTTCTCATAAAATTGTGGTTTTCTGGCAGATCATTAACAAACCATTGAGGGTTAAAGTCAGAAAATAATGACAGACTTTTAAGTATCAGACTCCATATCCTTCAGATAATTTGTAGTAATGCAAAAACTGTTATTCTGTCAACTTTCTAAGTTTGTAAGAGTAATATTTAAAAATGGTTCACATTTTAAGCTTTTGTCTCCTAATTATTTATGGCTTTGTCCAGATTTCTTGCTCTAAGAGGCTGAGAGGTATGCTCAGCTTGTCTGCCAAACAATTTTGCTCTGACAGAATGTAATTTGCCTGTAGAGTGCAATTCTGCTGTAAAGGCATACCCCAGGCTTACATGGCTAATTTGCAAAGAGATAAGATCTAGTTCTTCCTTGCTTATATGCCATATCACTGTGATATTTTCAGTAATTATGTGAAGATGCCCTGAGAACCACAGATAATGTGGAGAGCTGAGCATCTTAATTAGAGCTAGCATCTCTTTTATTGCATGACTACTGGATCCAAAGTAACGAAAAAATCACAGTTTGTATAACATTTTCTTTAATCACCAACCGTTCTAGCACCTCAGTACAAACACCTTTACAGAACATAACATCTTAGAAAAAAACACTCCTTAAATACAAAAACCCATTCTCAATTAAATGTTGATTGAATTATTAAACAATTAAAACATCTTCCTCTTAAAGTAAACATCTCCAATTCACTTAATTATTAAGCCCCACAGGAGCCAATGTATTATATTTCAGTATATAAATTGATTCCTTATACAAAAGTTTATTTTTTAACACCAAATCATTGTCATATTTCACATTGATTTGTTCTAAAACTGCACCTTGTAACAATAAATGATTAAGTAATGTGTGTTTGTGTAAGATGTAGGGTGGTAGCATACCTCTCAACTGTCCAGATTTTTGCCTTATATTTTTTGGTCTGTTCCGCGTAAAATTTGTAACTTTCTGGAAAATAATTGAAGATTGAAGTTACTAAATTATGACAGACATTTGAGTTTCAGACTTCATATCCTTTAGAAAAAATCATACTAACACAAATCCTGTTATTCTACCAACTTTCTAAGTTCATGGGAGCAATATTTAAAATCTGTCCCTATTTTTGTGCATTTGTCTCCTATAAATGTTGGTTTTGTCCAGATTTCTTGCACTAAGAGGTTGAGAGGTATGGTAGGTAGGTGTATGTGTGAAATGCCCTAGTTAGGGATAGCAGGTGGTTAGTTATTTCTCAGGCTCAAACCCTGTACTTTAGTTACATGAAACAATAGCCTGACTCCTTACCCCAACAACCAATCTGCATTTTTCAAGGAATGGAGTTCCAGGTGCAATTTTCAAGGAACTGAGTTTCAGGAGCATTTTCATGGAACTGAGTTTCAGGAGCATTTTCAGGGAACTGAGTTTCAAGTGCATTTTCAAGGAATTGTGACCCTCAAGGGAAGAGAAGTTTACTACTGCTCATGCTAAGTCTGTTTACAATGTAGAATGGTTTTGTTTAAAAAATGGTATCACTATTGTGCTATAGAATTTAACCACATTGTTAGTGGCACAGCAGGTAGCATACTTGCTTTTGATGCTGAAGGCTGTGGGTTCTACTCAACAGCATGTAGATGGATTGCTGATACTGTGTTGTATTTGGAGGATGGAGTGTTGCAGTCCTGAGTGTGTCCTGCTTTGATGAGATGCCTAGTAACTATGAACCTGTTATCAGTTTGCCATTGATTCCCTATTGCAATATTACCAGCTTACATTTTTTTATGTAAGATAGGAAATTCATTCTTCAAGGGCAGCAGGCACTGAATTTGTAGATGAAACACTGAATATAAAGTTGTTTGCTAGCAGCAACCTCTTCATTAGTTACAGATCTCTTTAATGTGGAATTATTCAGATGACTTTTACTTCTGCAGAGATTGTGCATATTGACTGATATTGGTGGACTGTAATAGAAGTTTGGGTAGCCTTTTATGGTTGAAATGTACTGAATTGGGCAGTTTTGTCATTATTGTTCATACATTTTGTTTCATTGCTTATTGGAACAAATGTTCAAAACTACAAATTTAAAACACGCTCTAAAAAATAGTACTGCATTATACAAGGAATATAGTTTAATACAATCAGGAAGGTGAATCAAAAAATTCTTGCTTGTTTGTATGGTCCTAAAATGTGTGCAAGGGGCCTATGATTTGAAAACAGCCCAAAGGTAAACTTTATCCGCCACTGGCTAGATGTATTTTCTTTGAATCTGGGTTTCGGTGCTGTTTCAATGAATGTGAGTTTCAATGGCAGAGAAGTCTGTTTTCATTGTGAGACTGTATTACTTTGTTTAGCAAATGCCTATCAGTGTTTGTGCTGTAAATTTTGGAATAGTTTAAATTATATCCAAATATCTGTAATCATAGAAGTAAAGAAAAAAACAGTATGCACACTGAGAGGTATGAACAGTGTTTATGGTAACAGGGAAAAATAGTCAAGTAATGTTACACTGCAATGGCTGCGGGGGGGGGGGCTGTGTATGGGGGTCTTATCCATTACGTTTTCTAGCACCCCATTTGACCATGATCTGGCTCTGCCTTTGATACTACTCCCCATGCAAAATCTAGAAGATCTGGATTCAGGGATATCTGATGTCTCCATCACGTGATTTTTCTTTTCATAAATCCCAGAACTGGAATTTGAAAAGATAATAGGTACTGATGCTGGTACCAAACAGAATTCAGATACCACTGCATCCTTTCTAATATGGAGACTTGCAAAAGGTAGCATGAGAATCATGGATGCCATCAGACCCAGAAATCAAAGTACTCTCACACTGTTACAAAAGTCTGAGTGGAAAACCCTTAGAATAGATAAATAAATATATTTTTTTTCCTAGGGGGAAAAAGTTCTTTTTACTGAGGTGCCTAGCAGGCATCCCATTAACACAATGGTGTGATGGAGTAAAGAAAGAAATTTAGAACTTCTCTTGTAGGAGATCTCCTATTCAAGTGAGAGATGCCTGACACTTTGAAAAAGACTTTTCAAAGATAAGCAAGTTGTCTCAATATGGAAATTGTGGACACCCTGTTGCCTGTAATGGGCTATGACAGGAACTAGACAATATGAACACTCTTGGAGTAGTGGACAGTCCAAACGATAAGACAGATAACTGATAATGTGATACAGATGCACATAAACTTATGAAACAGCTGAAATCTGGATGAATAGGAATGTGATAAGCATAATTTAAATCTAAGATTCCTAAAAAACTCAAACGAGGAACAGATAAACTGAAAGCATTTTGAACATGGGCACTATCACTAACTGATTTAGAAAAGAAAGATCCAGAACTGGTCTCCGGGTCTTTGTTTCTTTGTTGGCCTTTGTCTGACACTAGAAACATTCTTGAATAAAATAATTTCTCCAACTGAGAAGTAGGAACAGCTTCTATTAGCCACTCCCCCAAGGCAGCATAAGATATAGGGCAGGAGAGAATAGAGGGTTTGGTCTGGTGGATAAAGAGAATGCTCTGGAAAGGAGAAATTTCCTCCCAATGCCATTTGTAACCTAGATATATTACATTACCCATCTGTCTGAAACAATCTGCTGCCAAAGACAGAAATGGAAATTCAGAGTCTCTGTAAGGAATAAGGGCAGCCAGGGTTGGGAAATGGAAACAGGGTCCCCTTTATAGTCATTCTGCATTGTTTGTCTATCCTTTGTGCTATGGGTCCTGCTTTCTTCTGGAACCTCCCTGCCATTGCTTTTTAAATGCCTGCTTACCAGTGTTCTGCTGAGACTGTTTATTTTGTTTCTTGCCAAAATTGGATGAAGGAGCAAAAAATCACTTAGAAATTTAGAGTCAGAGAAATGAAAAATCTGAGATTCCCTGAATCAGCTTACCACTCTCATTACATTTTTTGATAGCCCCTGTAGCAAAGGGTCCAAAAACTAAATTTCTATCCAAAGGAGTTGATGCTTTCAGCTAATGATAATAGTAGGACTACACCATAGTAGACAGTGTTTTCTAAATGCTATATTTTTGAACCTTTTATTTTGTATTTTCATGTACAGAGTACATTTGTCTGCTTATTTAATTTTAATGTGTAGGGAGTCTTATTTTGTCATCCACAAGGATCTGGTATTCTTTATATGTGAGCCACTTTTCCTCCTGAAAGTGGTTTCTAAACTGTCCCCAATCTAGTCTATTATTTTCCTTTTGTTCTAAGACAGAAACAATGGCAGTGAGTGCCTCTGCACTCTTTTATTTTTTTAATCAAATATTTTTATTGAAGTAAGAAAATAATAATTTTAACAATAATGTGAACATCATGGATACAATTTTTGAAGATAAAAGAACAAAGAAAAAGACACACTACAACTATATACACTATTCACAGAGGCCCACAACTGATACAAATATAAAACAATAGCAAAACAGTTGCATAATGAACTTCAGATAATTCAGAAAGAAATTCTTTACGAAAAGTTTCAATGAGAAAAGAAACCTTTATCCAAGGATTATTAACAAAGTGTTTCAGATTTATTCTTACTTCTTTTATTTTGGTTTCTCTGGAAATCACTTCTTCAATGAGAGTCAGAAAATCTTCCATAGTTGGAGAGGTGGTGGACTTCCATTTTCTTGTTATACATCTTCTAGCGATTGCTAGTGTTGTCCATACGAAGTATGAGTTGGCATTGCTCATTACAAAACCTTCATTTACATTAAAGAATATTATTGATTTAGTTAGAGAAAAAATATCTGCAAATAATGCTTTAAAAACTTCAATATTATCTCAAAACTGTTTCAAACAGGCACATTCATAAAAAAAAAAATGTGACTCCAATCTGTTTTACATGGAGAACAACATCTTCAACAAATAATGTCAGTTTTATTAAATTTGCAACCCTCTCAGGAGTTAAAAAGGCCCTATGCAGGAAAATATTCCAACACTGCCCCAAGATGTTAATTTTATAGAAGATAATAATTTGGATTTCTTAAGTGAAGTATACTTGAGAGAAAAAACATTAGTTATTGATAGCCAATGTTTATTTGTTAGTGTAGTCTTATATCCTATTAGTATACCAAACAGTTTGGAAATGATACTGTTAAAGTTAAAATTATTGTACAATATATAGGAAGAGTTAGTAATAATTTTACTTAGATCCTTCGAATAATTCACTATACTTTGTAATCGTAACCAGCAGGGGCGGCTCGTGCTATCGGTCTGCAGGACTGCAGCCCTCCCACCTAGAAATAAATAAAATACATACCGTGAAATATAAACTTTAAAAGAAAAATCTTTTTTAACAAGTACCGGAACTGCTGCGCATGCGCGGACACACTCAGACTGCCCTGCAGATGTCCAGGAATCCATGCAAACTCTGACTGCTTGAGTCAGCAGTCCAGATGCACAGAAGGTATTTTCTGCCCCGCAGATGCCCAAGATGCCATGCAGTAGATGACCGCACAGAAGAGAGGAACTCCGGACTGCTTGAGCCACAGCCAGGACCAATCAGGAGAGAGGTAAGCAGGGATTTGAGCACAGGACCAATCAGGAGTGAGGTAAGTTGATTGCAAAGCCCTTGCAGGGAAGAGTTAAGTCGAGCGCAGGTTTGCTGCTTCGAGACAATGGAGTTGGACCTGGTTTACTGCTTCTGGACCCATTTACAGGTAGTGTGTGTGTGTGTGTGTGTGTGTGTGTGTGTGTGTGTGTGTGTGTGTGTGTGTGTGTGTGTGTGTGTGTGTGAGTGAAATGCCCTTGTTAACACATAGTGGTGGGTAGAAATACTCAGGCTTGAACCCTGTACCTTGGATGCAGGTGGCAAGGACCTGAATTCCCTACCCACCACTATTTGTAAAAAAAATGCAGATTTTTGCCTCATATTTGTTCTGTTCCTCATAAAATTTGTGATTTCTGTATCTTCATATTTCCTTGCAAAGGTTTCTAGTGCAGTGGTGCACTGGTAGCATTGTTGCCTGACAGCTTCTGGTTTGATTCCTGGCTGGAGTGCCTTCTGTGTGGACTCTGCATGTCCTCCCATCCATCCCTTACAAAGATGTGTCTGGAGTGTTTCTCCCTGCTCTGCTCAAATTTGGCTTTGTTTTGTTCCATGTCAGACTAATTTCTTGGTTACAGGCATTTGAATTTCAGACTTCATATTCTTCAGAAAGTACATGGTAAAACAAAACATTTTATTCTAGCAATTGTCTAAGTTTATAACATGGATATTTGAAATTTCCCATATTTTTGGGACTGTATTCCCCCATTATTGGCCTCTTCCAGGTATTTTGTGCTAAGGTTGAGAACTATGGTGAGAAATTAATTCACTGAATATGTTTGTCAGCTGTATTCCCAGATTATTGGCTTTTTTCATGTGTTTTTTGCTGAAAGGTTGACAGCTATGGTGAGAACTGAATTCACTAAATAGTAGCCATTTAAGTTTGTCTTCCTCTGTTTCAGCTGATTTGGCATAGTGGTATGTTTCTCTGACTGTTTTGCACAGGGTCCCATGGGTTCAAGATGTGGCAGTGAAATGTATGGTGGTAATACAGCATTTTATTCTAGCAACTTTTCAACATTATACAAGCAATGTTTAAAATGTGTCCCGGTTTTTGGCCTTTTGTTCCCCCCCCCCAATAAATTTTGGCTTTTTCCAGATATCTTGTGCTGCAAAGTTCAGATATATAGCTGAGTGTCAAGTAGATTTTACAAGGAGCTGAGAGTTGCAGGGGAACAAAAGTTTAGTGCTGCTTATGCTATGTCTGCTTGCATTGTTAATAGCACAACAGGTAGTGTACTTCCTTTTGATGCAGAAGGCTGTGGGTTCTACTCCCACAGTAGGTAGATGCATTGTTGATACTGTACTGTGTTGTAAAGGTGGTGGATGCTGCAGTCCTTCTTGGCAAAGATACCTAGTAACTATGAACTCGTTATCAGTTTGCTATGCATTCCCTATTGCGGTATTACTAGCTTATCATTTTTTTAATGCATGCAACATAGGCAATTTATTCTTCAAGGGCACCAGGCACTTTATTTGTAGATGAAACAATGAAATATAAAGTTGTTTGCTAGCACCAACCTCTTCATTAGTTACAGATTTCTTTAATGTGGATTTTACTACTTCAGAGATTGTGCATATTTACTGATACTGGTGGACTATAGAAGGCTGAGTAGACGTTTTATGATGGAAATGTTCTGAATTGGGCAGTTGTGTCAATCGTGCATGCATTTTGTTTCATTGTTTACTGGAAAAATGTTCAAAACAATAAATTTAAAATGCCATCTAACAACTGTACTGTATTGTACAAGGAATATAATGTAATACAGTCAGGAAGATGTATCAAAGAGCATGTGTATGTTTCACGTTCAAGGGGCCTATGATTTTGAAAACAGCCCAGAGTTTATCTTTATCTGCCACTGGCAAAATGTATTTTCTTTGAATGTGGGTTTCAATGCTGTTTCAATGCATGTGAGTTTCAAGGGCAGAGAAGTTTTAATGCTAAGTCTATTTTCATTGTGAGACTGCATTACTTTGTTTAACAGATATCTATTAGGGTTTGTGCTGTAAAACGCAAAATAAAACTTTCAAATGAAATCTAAATCATCGCAGAAGTAAAGCAGTATGCGCATTACAGTGTTTATGGTAAATGGGGCAAAATAACCAAGGAATGGGACGTTGGAATGGCTGCAGGGGGGAGGCTGCATTCGACCATGATTTTGTGAGGGGGGGTGTAGCAAACTCAGACATGCCCGGTTGAACTATACCTATTTTTGTAGAATGAATAGATATTTGCTTCTTATTTTTGGTTTGTTCCTCATAAAATTTGTGGTTTTCTAACAAATCATTTAGGAATGAAATCACTAAATGACAGACATTGAGTTTCAGACGTCATAACCTTCAGAACAATGCATGCTAATGCAAGAACTGTTATTCTATCAACTGTCTTAAATTTATACAAGAGCAATTTTTAGTAGTGTTTGTATGTTCCCCCAATATATTTGGCCTTGTCCAGATTTCCTGCATTAAGAGGTTGAGAGGTATGTGCAAATCGCTTTGTAGAATTAGGAATATCCAAACCTCTCCATTGTCCCCAATTTAGGATCAAAATGTTGCTCTCCCCTAATAATCCCTCCTCAAAATGGCAATTTTGGAAGAAAATGTGGAGGGTTTACAATTATATATAACTGTAATGATCAGAGTTATAGATTACTTTTATTTCAGAAATGCATGTAGATGCTCTTATTTTGTTAGCTGCTCAAGTTAACAGTGTTAATATTAAAAAGGTGTCCCTTTTTTGACAGGTTCCCAGCTGTATTGTGTGGCAACTTTATATTTTTGCATCACATTTTGGTCTGTTTTTCATAAAATTGTGGTTTTCTGGCAAATTAGTGGCAAGTCATTAAAGACTGAAGTTAGAAAATAATGGCAGACATTTGAGTTTCAGATTTCATACCCTTCAGAAAATTCGTACTAATGCAAGATCTACTACTGTTCTATTATCTAAGTTAATAAGAGCAATATTTAAAAATTGTCCTTATTTTTGGGCCTGTGTTCAACTTCTAGTTCTATGTATGGCTTTGTCCAGATTTCTTTCTTTGAAGTTGAGAGGTATGAGTTTCAGTGCCATCACTGTCAGCCAGAGACATTTCAAATTGTGACATACTTGTTGCACCCCACTCCCCACTGTAGTGGCTCTGGATGTGTCCAAGGAAGGCAAGGAGCAGTTATGCAGTGTAAGTGTGCAGAGTATTCCCCCATCCAAGGTAGACCGCAAGTACGACCGTGGCTTTTCATCTGTCCTTGATTTTGCAGAATGTTCTGGTTTTCTGTCAGATTTTTATACTGTTGATTTATGCTTCTTATTATTAAGGAAATGCATGCTGTCACAGTACCCTGTTGCTCTAAGTAGCAGTGATTTAATGAGCATCAGGTAAGCTTGTCGGAGATTGTAAGATGCAAGTAAGCTTTAATAAGCATACTGTTAAAGAATTACCAGCATTAAAAGCCTTTTCATTGTTGCCATGCAGGGAATATTTACATAGCTAGATAATGTATAAGCCTTGGGTATTGAAATGTATATGACAGTATTTGTAATGAAAGGGCAGTATTTTCAGAAGCTCATTACATTTAGTCATCTTTGCAGGCTTACCCGTAAACTAAACAGAATGCCAATCTATCATGTGTGGTCCATAACTTGTGCAGGAATCCTTTAAGCAATTTATCTTGAGCTTGTTTCTTGTTTGCTGTTCATTTTTTACTTTGATCATGTCTTCCTCATGAAACAAGTAGATAGTTATGTCAGGCAGCAGGTCTTTTTTGAATAAGAAACATTTTTACAAGTGGGGGGTATCACAGAGATTGCTACTTTCAGCATGTTACTTGGTAATTTTATAAAGCTGAATATAATTATAATTAGAACTGCAGTGCGAGGAGTAGTGGTTTGAGTTGAGTGCTCCTTGTTTTTTTATACTTGATTTTTGACTGGAATTCCAGTAATGTATTTAAAAAGTAATTTATTTTTTCATGCCTCACAACCTGTTTCCATCTGGATATTAAGTAAGTTGTCATGTAGCGAATGCATTGAAATATTTTTTTCTTCTACACTTCATTTTGTCTTGATTGGACTCTCGTAATGACTGTTTGGCACCCAGGGCAGTGTATTTAATTAAAGTTCCAGTTGTGGTTTTGAGCATAGCTCCACCCCTTTCTGGTTGGCCACACCCATTCAGCTGTCTCCTGCAGTTCTCCTTTAATTTGAAGTCACCAACTGCCACTGGTAGCCAGTCCTGTGTCTGTAGACTGAATTCCTTAATAATGTGTCGCACTGTTACAACTTCTAAGTCTCTTATGCAATGGTTCCAGCATTCAAATTTATTGTTCTCCCATTCATTGAAAAGATCGAAGTGACACTTATCCAGAAAGTTTTTTTGTAATTTTGAAAGAAAGGAACAAGTAAATCAAACCAAATGTTAATGTCTGCATTGGAGTTTATTATCTTACTTAAGTTATTAAAGGTGTTGTTTATGATATTAGACTTTGTAGGTTTTGAGACATTATATTGTATTGAGTGGCATGCACTCTTATTATGCACCACAAAATCAGGTTCTGTCAGTACCACATACATAATTTTAAGAAAACTGATCAAATATGGATTTCTTTTTTTCCAGGGAAGGAAGAACTTACATTTGCCAAGCAAACCTTTTCCAGCTGGACTACCCTCTGCATTATCTGTTGCCAGTAGTCAGCTATTCACCCACTTGAAAATGCAGAAAAGGTCAGTCCACATTGGATGTATCTACTTCCACTGGTTAGTTCAGGAATTCCTTCAATGCCAAATCCATGCCATAGCCACTTAATGTTGGCATATATGAACCTCAGAATTTAGCCTTTTGAACTCTGACTTATGGGCAGTCCTATTGGTTTTACCACCTGGATGGATTTACTGTTTGGTATTCATTCCAACTATTGCACACTTCAAAGAGAGTCTCTCATGTTAGATATATAAATATGCTTTTATTGCATTGTTATAGTTCTCAGTAACTTAGGCAAATACACAAGTATATATTACTCAACAGTACTGTAGACAACAGATTTTCAATATTTCTTTGTTTGCAAGAAGTTTGCTCAATAGCAGCTGAGATGAAATGGTGGACTCAGTGGCTAGGCACAGTTATACAGTCAGCTTAAGATGTCATGGGGCACACAAATTCTGAATGAATGCAACCTATGCAATGGATATTAGAAACAAAATATCAGATTGTAATGGGTGGAAAGAAAGTACAGTTGTGCAAGTGGACTTACCATAATAGTATATGTTTGAATGATCACTGCTGCAGTAGCCTTAGCTATATAGGTTACATCCTGCCAAGGATATAACAGCCGGCCAGCTTCCAAAGCTTCAGGGCACCTTCCTCACTCCCAAACTGTCAGATAGAGTGAGTTAAGTTGACTAAAAGACAAGTTTGGGCATAAAGCCTTTCAGAGCTTTCCTGACAGCAGGAGACTAGGAACACAAAATAAATAAATACATAAATGTCCATGCCCTAGCATAAAAATACACCAAAAAACTAGGGGGGTGGAGGAAGGAAGTAGCTACTGTAGCACTGATCATTCAAACATCCACTATTATGTTTGAATGATCAGTAGACAACTGCGCAAGGTTCATCATACTGATCACTGCTACAGTAGCATTAACTACATGGGTAGACTACCTTAGCTAACTACATTCAGGAGCCCCTGAAGAATAGTCCTAGCAAAGTTTGTTCTGGACCTGGACAGGGAATTAAGCTTATAGTTCTTTGTTAAAGTATGTACTGAGGACCAAGTAGCAGCTTCTAGAATACTTTTAGAATCCACCCCTTTCCAAAAAGCCACAGATGAAGCAATAGAATAGTTTTGTTATGTGAGTACAATAAAAAAGTAATAGCCTTAGGCAACCATATGGAAATAGTTTGTATTGACACAGATTGCCCCTTCTTCTTCTTACCTTCCCATGAAATGAACAACTGATTAGAAAATATGAAAGATTTAGTTCTGTCAAAATGGTACCTGAGTTGTCTGTGGACATTCAAGGTATGGAGTATCCTTTCTCATTCATTTTTAGGCTCAGGAAATAAAACAGGGAGGTAGACAGTTTGTCTTATAGTAAACTTGATTACCACTATAGGCATAAAAGAAGGATTAGTGCTAAAATAAACTCTGTCTCTATGCAAAATGAGATAGGATTGACTCACCATAAGAGCATGTAACTCAGATACCCTTATTGCAAAGGCCAGAGCAATCAGTAAAATTCAATTCCATCCATCCACAGTCCCTTTTCCCATTTTTTGTACATGGTCTCAGGGAGTCACTTCAACAGTGTCAATCTTCTACAGCCAAAGTTCACACTGCCAGGTGGCTCAATTATTTATTATTTATTGTTTTATTTACTTACATTTGTTTAATGAGGAAGTCTGACTGGGAAATGAATACCCATTTTCAGCGGAGGCCAGGTGACAAAATCTATAGCAGTTCATAAAATCAAATAAAACAGTAGTACAAATGTAATTAAAAAGCATATATACATACAATTTGACAGTGGAATACATAGGATGCAATAAAGCATGAGGAGACACCAGTGATGCAATAATAAATGAAACAAAATACAATTAAATGTCTCCATATATATAAAAGTATTAGAAGCATGGTCTGCTGTGCTAAGAAATAATCGAAAAAAGATGATACAAAAAACCTCTTTTAGAATGGGGTGAGGGCAGTTTTGAAAGGGTATAGATATATGATGAAGGTTTAGTATGAATGCAGTGTATCTTGATATAGATCATACATGAGAGAGTTTGTGAGAGATTCTTTGAGATGACAAATACATGGAGACTTGATATAGTTCTGAGTGAATTTGGGATAGAGTTCAATAGTTTGGCTATGCAGTGTGAGTGTAGACTTTATCCCATATTTTGGTTTATAGATTAAAAGCAGATTTTTTTCTTGAGAGTGCACAGGGTGAATTGGGAGATAGTGATGAAGTACTGAGGAGACTGGATCAGAACTTGTGTATGGGCTGGTTGATGTGGGGATTCTACCCTGATGACAGAATGTAATGCAGAGTAATGATGGGCTATTTGTGCCAGGTTAGCTGGAAATCTGCTATCTTACAGCATTGCTCCAGCTGTGACTTCAGAGAGATCAGGATTTTTTTCTGTATAGTAGACCAAGATTTTGATTACTTTTTATACAATTTTGTATGTAAAGATCAAACTTTAAGTTGTCATCCATGGTGACTCCAAGCAATCTGGTAAGAGTAACTACTTCAGTAGTTGTATTGCTTAGACAGCTAATGAATGTGGAAGTTACTTTTAACATTGGCATGGGACTTTGGAAAAAATAGCAGTAGTTCAGTCTTTTTGAGATTAAGCAAATGTTTTTGATGTAGCCATAGTTTAACTCAGATTAAGGCATCTTGTGCAGTGGATTGTAGTTGTAGGGGGCTCTCAGATGAGTTGATTCATCTGCATACTGATTAAAACAAGCTTGCTGATAGGAGGTATATAACTTATTGATAAAAATGTTAAAGAGCAGTGGACCAAGAATACAGCACTGAGTAACACCTGTTTTAACTAGGAAAAAAAGGAAAAGAAGAGAGTCATTTGACAGAGTGATATCTTTCAGGTAGGTAGATAGAGAAGCATAGAAGAAAGTACAGTTGTGTACACTTACCATAAATGTAGATGTTCGAGTGTCTTCACTGTTGCAGTCATGACTGTAGGGTTCTCCCCTGCCGGCAGGCAGTCCTCGGTCGGCCAGAATCCCAAAGTCTGGGTCCGGCTGTTCAGCCATGCTCCCTGACGTCAGTGCGCCAGGAGTACAAAGCTGACAGCCAACGCCATGTTCTCCAGTTTTTCTTGCCCCAGATGTCAGGTGCTCCAAAATGAGTAAGATCCCATACCCTTTGCAAATACACCTCAAAAGAAGGGTGAAGAAGGGAACCACACAAAAGAAAAAATAAGAGGGGACAGGAGGGAGGGAAACCCAGACTGCAACAGTGAAGACACTCAAACATCTACATTTATGATAAGTGTACACAACTGTATTATGTTCATCGTGTTTCACTGTTGCAGTCATGACTGTAGGGTTGAATCCCAAAGCAGAATAAAAGGGAGGTGGTCATAAAGAAGAGGGGGCGGCTAAAAGGCCCTGCAAGACAGCAGAAGCAAAGCCTGCCCTAGACTTAGAGTAAAGAGGTAGATTGTAGTGCTTGGAAAAAGTATGCACTGAACTCCAAGTTGCAGCTTCCAAAATGTCTTTGGTAGGAACTCCCCTGAGGAAGGCAGCTGAAGTGGCAGCAGCTCTGGTAGAGTGAGTCCTTATACTCCCTGGGATTTGCTTTCCATGATGTGAATAACAAAACCTGATTCCATGAGCAATCCATTTAGAAATGGTCTGTTTTGAAATAGCTTTACCTTGGGAACTTGAAGCATAAGAGACAAACATTTGCTCTGATTTCCTGATGTCCTTGGTTCTGTCCAGGTAAAAATGTAGTTGTCTGTGTACGTCCAAGGAATGCAAGATCCTTTCCCCCTTATTTTGAGGACTGGGGAAAAAAGTTGGCAAGTGAATAGTTTGATTTAAAGCCACTTTGGAAACCACCTTAGGCATGAAAGTAGGATTAGTCCTTAAAGACACCCTGTCTTGATGAAAAATAATATAAGGTTCCACAGCCATGAGAGCTTGCAACTCCGAAACTCTCCTGGCAGAGGTCAGAGCTAACAGAATGGCTGTCTTCCAAGATAAAAACGTGATATCAGAAGTGGCAGCAGGCTCAAAAGGAGGTAAGGTGAGTTTTTCCAAAACATAGTTGAGATCCCAAGCAGGAATGGGAGGAGATCTAGGGGGCCTTAAGTTCTTAGCTCCTCTGAGAAACTGTCTCATGAGCTGATGGGAAAAGATAGGAGGGTCTGTATTATAATGAGAAGAAATAGCAGAAGCATGGATCTTTATGGAAGAGAAAGAGAGACCCTTATGTAAGAGGTCTGTCAGGTAAAGTAAAATCAGAGGAATGTTAGGAATAAGAGGATCTGAATCCTGAACCTGCATCCAGGAGCAAAATCTTTTCCATTTTCCTGCATAAGATTTTCTAGTGCTAGGACGTCTGGCTTCTAAAATGACATCCATAACCTGCTTGGGTAGGAGAGAATGAATCAAGGACCCTGGATTAACCAGGCCGCCAGGCTGAGGGTTTTGACATGGGAGTGCAGAACCTGACCCTGGTGCTGGGACAGAAGGTTCGGAGTCTGTGGTAATACCCAAGGGGGCTCCAGACAAAGGATTTTCAGAGTTGGGTACCAAAATTGTCGAGGCCAATTTGGGGCCAGCAAAATTATCATCTTGGACTTGTCCTGTTTGATCTTTAATAACACCCATGGAAGAAGAGGTAGAGGTGGGAAGGGATACCCCGAGAGGTTTCTCCAACTGAATGATAGTGCATCCACTTTCCAAGCTAGTTTGTGGAAAGTGCTGGTGCAAAAAATCTGTAGTTGATGATTGAGATGGGATGCAAAGAGGTCTATGTGAGGACATCCCCAGACTGCTGTAATCATCCTGAATATTTGGATCCGACAGGTTTCTGCTCAGACTGTCTGCCAGGAAGTTTTGCTTCCCTGGTAAAAACTGAGCTTGAAGGTCCAGTTTGCAAGCTAGAGCTGTGTTCCATAGATTCATGGCTAGTCTGCAAAGGGGATAGGAATGAGATTCCCCCTTGCTTGTTTATGTACCACATAACTGTGGTGTTGTCTGTCCGTATTAGTAGCTGTCCTGGTTGTAGAAGATTCCTGAAAGCCAATAGAGCGTTCTGTACGGCTAACATTTCCTTTAAATTGATATGCAGGAGCTTCTGATCCTTTGTCCAAAGGCCCTGCAGACAGTTGCCCTGAAAATGGGCTCCCCATGCATAATCTGAAGCGTCCGTGGTTAGTATCTGAGTGGCTGGAGGCAGACTGAAGGGTTTTCCTATGTTTAGAGTGCATGCCTTGGACCACCAAAGGAATTCCTTTTGGAGACAAGGCAGGACGGTGATCTGTATGTCTAAACTGTGGCAATGTTGAGACCATACACTTTTTAGGTACCTTTGAATTTTCCTCATATGTAGTCTTGCATATGGTACGAGAAGGATGCAGGAGGCCATGTAACCCAAAGCCTGCAGGAATTTCCTTGCAGAAAGCTGAGTTAAAGTTGCCAAGGTTTTGAAAGTTGAAGCCAGCTGTAATTGTTTTTCGGATGTCAGAAAAGCCACCTGGGTTGTGGTGTTTAGAAGAGCACCCAGAAAGGTTATCTGTTGAGAGGGTGTCAAATTTGACTTTTTTATGTTTACAAAGAATCCCAGGAACTTGAGCAGGTTCTGAACAAATTCTAGATGCTGGAGTAAGATATCCTTGCTGTCTGCCTGAATTAGACAATCGTCCAGATAAGGGTAAATTTGAATTCCCTTGAGTCTGCAATAAGCTACTACTGGAGCCAGGCATTTGGTGAAGACCCTGGGCGCAGTAGACAATCCAAAGGGCAGCGCAGAGAATTGATAGTGTCTCGGTCCGGCCCTGAACCTGAGGTATTTTCTGCATTCCTGCCTGATGGGAATGTGTAAATATGCCTCCTTTAAATCCAAAGTTACCATCCATGCATTTTTGGTCAGCATTGGAAGAAGCTGCTGTAGAGTAAGCATCTTGAATTTTGGTATCTCGAGAAAAGTGTTCAAGACTGACAGATCCAGAATGGGCCTCCATGAATTTTGCTTTCTGGGGACTAGAAAGAGCCTTGAGTAAAAACCTTGTCCCATCTCTGAAAGTGGAACCAGTTCTATGGCTTTCATAGCCAAAAGAGCCTCCAATTGGTTTAAGGCCTCTAACCATTGATGTTTTGGAAGATCCGGCCATCCGCTTGGTCTTGGTAGGGTATGAAAATGGAATTTGTAACCTCTTGAAACCACATCCAGAACCCACTTGTCTTGGGTTATATGAGTCCAATTTAGGTGAAAAAGAGAAAGTTTTCCTCCGAGTGGGGCTTCCAGGCAAGAAGTTCCTGCAGCCCAACAGAGGGAGTCATTGAGCCCGCTTATGAGCATGACCTGTCCTCTCCTCCCTAGGGGTGGAAGCAGTCCACTGTCTTGGTCTATAAGAGGCTTGCGTTTGAGGCCTTCCTCGGGAGCGTCTGTATCTACCCCTCTGAGGCCTGTCTGAATTGGGAAAGGACCAATTTTTTGTAGGCCAATTTCTACTAAATCTGGGTGGCTGTACTTGTAAGAAATCTTTAACCGTTTGCATGGATTTTGCCTTGTCCTCCATTTTCTTTATCACCTCTTCAGCCTTAGGCCCAAACAAAACATTATGCTCGACAGGAGCATCCAATAACTTAGCTTTTACTTGATCTGGCAAGTTTTGTTCCTTTAACCAAGCATGCCTTCTAATGACTGTACCAGAGGCAGCAGCCCTACAAGAAGCCTCCAAGACATCAAATCCACAGTGTAAACCATGCTTCCCAACTTGTTCAGTGGCATGCATTAAGTCATGTAATTCCTTATCATCTGCACAGGCAGAAATGGAAGCTAGCTTTTGTTTCAAAACAGACAGAAGAAATTGCTGGTATTTCATTCATTTGCATTAAGGTCTCTCATGTTAGATATATAAATGCAAATACACAAGTATATATTACTCAACAGTACTGTAGACAACAGATTTTCAATATTTATTTGTTTGCAAGAAGTTTGCTCAATAGCCGCTGAGATGAAATGGTGGACTCAGTGGCTAGGCACAGTTATACAGTCAGCTTAAGATGTCATGGGGCACACAAATTCTGAATGAATGCAACCTATGCAATGTATATTAGAAATAAAATATCAGATTGTAATGGGTGGAAAGAAAGTACAGTTGTGCAAGTGGACTTACCATAATAGTATATGTTTGAATGATCACTGCTGCAGTAGCCTTAGCTATATAGGTTACATCCTGCCAAGGATATAACAGCCGGCCAGCTTCCAAAGCTTCAGGGCACCTTCCTCACTCCCAAACTGTCAGATAGAGTGAGTTAAGTTGACTAAAAGACAAGTTTGGGCATAAAGCCTTTCAGAGCTTTCCTGACAGCAGGAGACTAGGAACACAAAATAAATAAATAAATACATAAATGTCCATGCCCTAGCATAAAAATACACCAAAAAACTAGGGGGGATGGAGGAAGGAAGTAGCTACTGCAGCACTGATCATTCAAACATCCACTATTATGTTTGAATGATCAGTAGACAACTGCGCAAGGTTCATCATACTGATCACTGCTACAGTAGCATTAACTACATGGGTAGACTACCTTAGCTAACTACATTCAGGAGCCCCTGAAGAATAGTCCTAGCAAAGTTTTTTTCTGGACCTGGACAGGGAATTAAGCTTATAGTTCTTTGTTAAATTATGTACTGAGGACCAAGTAGCAGCTTCTAGAATACTTTTAGAATCCACCCCTTTCCAAAAAGCCACAGATGAAGCAAAGACTCATTTAGAGTGGGCCTTTTGATGCTACCTAGAATAGTTTTGTTATGTGAGTAAAATAAAAAAGTAATAGCCTTAGACAACCATATGGAAATAGTTTTGACACAGATTGCCCCTTCTTCTTCTTACCTTCCATGAAATGAACAACTGATTAGAAAATATGAAAGATTTAGTTCTGTCAAAATGGTACCTGAGTTGTCTGTGGACATTCAAGGTATGGAGTATCCTTTCTCATTCATTTTTAGGCTCAGGAAATAAAACAGGGAGGTAGACAGTTTGTCTTATAGTAAACTTGGATACCACTATAGGCATAAAAGAAGGATTAGTGCTAAAAGAAACTCTGTCTCTATGCAAAATGAGATAGGATTGACTCACCATAAGAGCATGTAACTCAGATACCCTTATTGCAAAAGTCAGAGCAATCAGTAAAATTCAATTCCATCCATCCACAGTCCCTTTTCCCATTTTTTGCACATGGTCTCAGGGAGTCACTTCAACAGTGTCAATCTTCTACAGCCAAAGTTCACACTGCCAGTTGGCTCAATTATTTATTATTTATTGTTTTATTTACTTACATTTGTTTAATGAGGAAGTCTGACTGGGAAATAAATACCCATTTTCAGCGGAGGCCAGGTGACAAAATCTCTAGCGTTTAATAAAATCAAATAAAACAGTAGTACAAATGTAATTAAAAAGCATATATACATACAATTTGACAGTGGAATACATAGGATGCAATAACGCATGAGGAGACACCAGTGATGCAATAATAAATGAAACAAAATACAATTAAATGTGTCCGTATATATAAAAGTATTAGAAGTATGGTCTGCTGTGCTAAGAAATAATCAAAAAAAGATGATACAAAAGACCTCTTTTAGAATGGGGTGAGGGCAGTTTTTGAAAGGGTATAGATATATGATGAAGGTTTAGTATGAATGCAAAGTGTATCTTGATATAGATCATACATGAGAGAGTTTGTGAGAGATTCTTTGAGATGACAAATACATGGAGGCTTGATATAGTTCTGAGTGAATTTGGGATAGAGTTCAATAGTTTGGCTATGCAGTGTGAGTGTAGACTTTATCCCATATTTTGGTTTATAGGTTTCAAGCAGATTTTTTTCTTGAGAGTGCACAGGGTGAATTGGGAGATAATGATGAAGTACTGAGGAGACTGGATCAGAACTTGTGTATGGGCTGGTTGATGTGGGGATTCTACCCTGATGACAGAATGTAATGCAGAGTAATGATGGGCTATTTGTGCCAGGTTAGCTGGAAATCTGCTATCTTACAGCATTGCTCCAGCTGTGACTTCAGAGAGATCAGGATTTTTTTCTGTATAGTACACCAAGCTTTTGATTACTTTTTATACAATTCTGTATGTAAAGATCAAACTTTAAGTTGTCATCCATGGTGACTCCAAGCAATCTGGTAAGAGTAACTACTTCAATAGTTGTATTGCTTAGACAGCTAATGAATGTGGAAGTTACTTTTAACATTGGCATGGGACTTTGGAAAAAATAGCAGTAGTTCAGTCTTTTTGAGATTAAGCAAATGTTTTTGATGTAGCCATAGTTTAACTCAGATTAAGGCATCTTGTGCAATGGATTGTAGTTGTAGGGGGCTCTCAGATGAGTTGATTCATCTGCATACTGATTAAAGCAAGCTTGCTGATAGGAGGTATATAAGTTATTGATAAAAATGTTAAAGAGCAGTGGACCAAGAATAGAGCACTGAGTAACACCTGTTTTAACTAGGAAAAGAAGAGAGTCATTTGACAGAGTTATATCTTTCAGGTAGGTAGTTAGAGAAGAATAGAAGAACTGGTATTGAAAGACCTACAGAAGGTATTTCAGTCAGAAGTTTCTCATATGACATGGTGTCAAAGGCTTTTGACAGATGTAGAAAATCAGAAGAGATGCACTTTCCTTGGTCTCCAGTCTTATTAATTGTGTCAGAAAAATGGAAGAAAGCTGTAGTGGTGCTATAGCGTGGTCGGAAGCCATGCTGTGTCATTTTGTAAGAAGTACTGAAGAAGTTACTTATGAATTCAATTTTCCAGGATCTTAGAAAGGAGGGAGTTACCTCCTTTATGGAGGGGAATAATACAATAATTTTCCACAGGGCAGGGACATGGGAGACATGGGAGGCTTGAATAGATCTGATGATGAGAATTGAGACTGCATATGCAACAGTCTGTAGTATGCTTAAGGTACTCAGCAGAGAGATCATCAGCAGAAGAAGAACAGAGTTTCAGTTTCTTTAGTAGCAGCCTAAAATATGGTGTGGAGGCATGCTGGAGACTGAAGGTAGGATGTCAGGTCTGGAAGAGTTCTGAGGTTTATTACATGGTTGGGGAGAGCTGGAAGTAACAGAAGCTATGATGTCTATGAAGAAAGTAAATCTGGTAGTCATTTCTAAGGGAACACGTCCGAACAGAGGTTTGGTTAAGAAGACAAATCATGGATTACATCACTTAGTATAGATTATTGGGACATTAAGAAATATATTACTAAAAATTGGAGTATTTTTAATCACTTTGTTAATTTCAGCAGTATTATTGGTGATGACGATTTTTATGACAGAAAGGGAAAATGTTTGGGAAATATCATGGAAAGGGGAAATGGTGGTCTAATCCTGGCATGCAATAAGCAATGTGGCACTTTAAAATATGGCAGTTGCCATTACTGCAAGTATATTCTGGTAGGGGAAAGTGTTGTTATTAATATTTTATTCAGTATCAATGTGAGAATTAATTGTGTTATTAAAGAATTGGTTTATATGGCATTGTGCCAGAAATGTAGCTGTTTTTATATTGGTAAAATTAGTAGGTTGTGCAAAGATAGAGTTTATGAGCATGTTCATGATATCATTAAGTGTAATAGTGTTAATGTTTTAACCAAACATGTCATTAATTTTTCAGACCATATTTAGTTTTTTTTTGGGGGGGCGACTGAAAAGACAGGTTTCGAACCCAAGAGGTAGTGTTGATGGCTTAAGATTGGAAGCCCATGAATTGTACTGACAAATTAAAAGAAATGCTGGGACTCAATGACTCCATATCAATCACTAGTGTTTTACAACTCAAATCTTTAGGTCTTTGGGAATAATTAGTTATAAAGTTTTGTAGGACCACATAATGTTTTATATATATATATATATATATATATATATATATATATATATATATATATACACACACACACACATACATATATAAAATTTGTTTTATTCATTGCATGTAAGCTGGAGGGTTCACGTTTTTAGTTTAAAAAAATATTGTTCTTTTTTAACAAATCATGCATTGTCTATTTGAATTTTGATTGGTTGTATGTCATATGACTAAGTGGCTAGGTTTTAAATAGAAAGTTTGTAACAAGAATGTTTATTCTGTTACAAGTTTCCCAACGGATGAGATGAAAGTGCAAAATTAGTTTTTTACCTGCAGTTCTGTACTTTTTGAGTGGCGCTTTATTCTACTAGTTCTACATTGCTGTTTATAGCTGGTGGGTGATTTCTCTAACAGTGAATATAGGGTGGTAGTAACTAAGGGAATCTGGTAGTGCCCCAAAGTTTGCATACTTGCTGGGCTAGGATATAAGTATCCAGTCAAGGACAGAATTGTTATGATTTGATTTGTTGAGTCAAATAGGAGAAGAGATTATTATTTGAACCTATGCAAGATAAGAATAGTAGTTGCGGTGTTAGATGTCACAGATAACTAGTCAAAGTTAATTTCACCTAAGCTAATGGTTTCAGTAGCAACATTTGTAGCTATCTGGCAAATATTTTTTTTCTAATAAGCTATTATTATTACTTGCATAGGACAGCTATACATAGCTTCTTATATTTATTAACATTGAGGAGAGATAAGAAGTTCTGCATTTTGGAAGGTTGGTATGTTAATTTTGAGGAGTGTGAAAGTCAGACAGTTATAATATACAGCTGCAATGCCTTGCCTTTTTTGTGTAGTCTGTCACATCAAATTATATTTTAGTCAGGAAATAGAAGTTCAGAATCACTTATATGAGGTTTTAGAAATATTTTAGTAATGACAGTAATTTCTGGTGAGTATTGAAGAAATCATGTTTGAAGGTCTGTAACTTTGTTTAGAATACTATGAATATTAATGGAGGTAAGAGGTAAGAAGAGGCTTTGTCAGTGTAGATGAGTTAGGGGTAGAGGGGGTGGAATGGATGAGGCTGAAGGGCTGGAGTTTGGATTAATGTCAGCACAAAAAGTGATTTTAATTAAGAGTGGATTTGAATTGGCTTTTTTTATAAAGTATATAAATTTATACCAGGTTATACCAAAGTGAACGAAATGGTTAGACGTTTTATATTTGAAAAGGTGAATAGGTTGGGCTTTAAAAAAATTTGAGGAAATAAGGATGAAGAAGAGTTTAGCCTGAGTATAGGTAGGGTGGCTGGTAGTATATGGGTGTAAAGTGAGAGAGTACCATGGTAGGCAGCAAGATGACAGAAAATGAATAGCAGACATGTGAAGATGCACATGGATAACATGGTAGGCACACAGTCCTATGGAATAGTTACAGAGATATTGTAATTGAATGAAAGGGAAAGGATGTTAATGGAGAAGTAGGGATGATAAGGGAAAATAGGATAAGTGGAAATGATTTGCTGGAGATTCCAGGCAAGGTGATCTCTTATTAGGGGAATGGAGAAAGGTAATATTTTAATAGAAAATAGTCAGTTATGGGAATACAGAATATACCATGGTGTAAATAGGGTGAAATTGTGAATCAGAGAAAGTATTAGTAAGAGAATAATTAAGAGAGTGATGTGTACAATAAAAGGTTTGTGGGTATTACATTTTGGGTGAATATTATGAAAGAAAAGGTAATACTGAAGAAGGACTTGCTATGGAGGAAGAAGTGAATATCATACAAAGGAGAAAAGGAGAATAAAAAAGTACAGATTGTAATGTTCGAACAACGGTGAAGAGAACATTAAATGTCGATCAATAGAGAAGAATAAATGTAAAGGTAAGGTGACATAAGATTGTTAAGGGTTTGGGTGAATGGTATTGGATGATGAGGTAGTAGAAGGGATTGGGGAGGACAGTATCAAGAGGAGGGGACAGTAAAGAGGAAGGGGAGGGGATATGTGTAGTATAAATTCGGATAAGGAGGATGTGACTGGGAACTGGGGACAGGGTAGGAAGTGTAGTGATCCAGAGTATAGTGAGGTTCAACAGAGTGGGATGGAACCCATCACAGATAGAGGTATTGACCCAAGAAAAACAATCAGTGACAATGGAGGTAAGGGAAGGTTTAAACAGCAGTACGAGTGCTTTTTCTAATATAACGTGAGTGACTCAGCAGGACAGTGCAGCAAAGAAGGTTTTAAAAAGCTGCTCATGGATAAGAAAGCCATATATATATATATATATATATATATATATATATATATATATATATATATATATATATATATATAAAGGTTTTAACAAGCCTGAAGTACATTAACACATAAAACATCTTTTCCTTTAATAGCAATGGCTGCAAGCTCAGTGGTACAGATGATTTCAGTGGTACAGATGATTTTAGCAGGTAATCTAGTGGCACCCAAGGTAACACTCTGTACACTGCCTGCACTCAAAACATTTTTTTGTAGGCTGTAAATCCTCCTAGTTCAAGATACATAATTTTATTCAGAATGAAGCATAAAGATGGGAAATTGACAACTTTCAATACAGAGTGGATGGGGCATTCTTGCAAGTCTAGTAGCATACAAAGGTGATGGCTTATATACTGTCTGATCTGAAGAATATTTTTTGTAGACTGCAAATCTTCCTGGTGGAAGATAGATATATTTTTATGCAGAATAATGCCAAAAAAAAAAAACAGGGAAACCAACTTTTGATACTGAGTGGAGGAGTCAATCTTTCAAAACCTGAGCAGTTCTGATCCTGTGTGTATGGGGTGACCTGTACAAACATATAAAGTGTTAGCTTCTCTACCACAAAATTAAGATTTTGAAGGGACATTTATGCTAACCCCCTTTTAATAACATTTTGACATCAAACTGCACTGAAAAAGGAGAATTCATGGGCAGACATGCTGAAATGGCCAAAAATGAACCTTGATAGAGGAATAAGAAAGGCCACTGGATAGTAGCTCTCTCAAATATTATAAAACCTAAGCACAACTATCCCTGAGTGGGTGCTAGTTATGTTGTTGACACCAACTAGAAAACCTTTTCCATTTGCTAATATATTATTTTCTAGCAGCAGGCTTTATTGTCTCCATTAGTACCTGCTGCATGTCCTCAGTAAACAAATGCCTAAAAGGAATTAAGGCCTTATTATCAAGGCAGTCAACTGAAGGTGATTGATGTTGGGGTGCATCAAACACCCCTGTTCCTGTGTGAGTAGATTCAGTCTGTGAGGGGAGCTTGTGGTAATTGCTTCTGGCAATTTCCAAAAGAAGGAAGAACCATGGTTGACTTGGCCAGAATGAAGTCACCACAATGATCTTATCAGATTCCTTCTGGATTTTCAAAAGTACCTTTAATGTTACTGGAAAGGGTAGAAAAGCATACAGGAACATCTCTGTCCAAGGAAAAGAAAAGGCATCACTCTTCCGAGTCTTCTTGCATAGAGTCCTGGAAGAGAATTTTGCCAGTTGGTTGTTCAAAGTGCAGGCAATTAGGTCTATACCTGGAGAATGCCCCAAAGATGGATCAAATCTTGGATGATCACCAATCTAGTTTTGATTCCTGAGGTGTTCCTTGGTCCTGCTCAGGTTGTCTGCCACACAATTTGGCCGTAATGTAAAGTAGGATGCATGCAGAGTGAAACTGTGCTGTGAAGCTACATCCAAAACTAACATTAGTCTGCAAAGGGGATATGATCTAGTTCCTCCTTGCTTGCTGAAATACCACATGACTGTGGTATTGTCTGTAACCACTTGAAGAGGTCTCAGGGACCAAATATTGTTCAGAGAGTTGAGTGTCTCAATCAGGACAAGCATATCATTGGTATTTATGTGCTTGCACCTGTCCTTGTTGTCCCACAACCCCTGAACTTTTATCCCTCCTGCAACTGCTACCCAAGTAAAGTCTGAAGCATCAGCCGTGAATGCTTTGAAGCAGGGAGGGAGAAGGGGAAATATGGATTTTAGGATCTCTGTTGTCACCATCAAAACATTTCTCTTCTGACAAACTCCAGCACTGGGGTTTGAAACAATAAAGGATGTTGACACTGGGATCAAGAGATTTCAGATAACACTGTATTTTTCTCATGTGAAGTCTTGCTAGGGGTATCATGAGAATCATAGACACCATGAAACCCAAAATCTTGAGGTATTCCCTTGCAGTGACCCAAGACGGAGTGGTAAACCTTAGAAATAGATCTAGATAAAGATCCACTTTTTCCTGTAGATGAAAAGATCTTTGAACTGAGTTGTCTAGTTGACGTCAGAGGAATACAAGCTTGTGTGAAGGCATCAAGAAAGACTTATGAATGCTCTCTTGGCATCCCAGCTTGTATAAGAGATCAGTCACCCAAGAGAGAAAGAGAGCAAGAGACATTTATGACACCTTGGAAAGGACTCTGCAAAGATAAGTCATCTAGATCATGAAAAATGTGGATACCATGTAGACTGCAATGAGCTATACCCAGAGATAGACACTTTGTGAATCCCTTGGTGTAGCTGATAATCTAAAGGGTAAGGCAGAGGACTGATAATGTGATCCAGACACAGACAACTGTAAGAACCATTTGAAGTTTAGATGAATAAGGATGTGATGATAAACATCTTTTCACTTTAATTTTGCCAGGAAACAAAGAGGAAGAAGAAGTAACAGGTTGTGAAGTGACATCATTTTGAATGTAGGCACTATCACAAATGGATTTAGGAAAGAAAGATCCAGAAATGGTCTCCAAGAATTTTCTTTCTTTGGCAGTAGGACTATCCTTGAATAAAAACCTTTCCTTACCTTGGATGGAGCAACTGGTTCTATCACTCCCAGGGACAGCATATGATGAAGAGCTGGTGAAAAACATCACAGACTATAAGCCACCATCCACATGTTGTGATGACAACACAGACTTTTTAAACAAGCTAAATATCTACTTCAGTAGATTCGAGGAATCAAATAGAACCATACCAAAAAGAATACCGATCATTGCAGATGCCACATCACTATGCCTCAACTTGGAAGAGGTACACAGGAACCTATGTAGGGTTCACCTGGGCAAAACAGCTGGTCTAGATATGATCCCAGGGAGGCTACTTAAAAACTGTGCTTATCAGCTGGCACCAGTCTTCACAGACATTTTCAGTATATCTCTCAGGCAGGAAATAGTGCCCAAATGCTTCAAGGCCACCGACATCATCCCTCTGCCCAAGAAACCATCTCCAGCATCATTAAATGATTACCGGCCAATTGCACTTACCTCAGTAGTGATGAAGTGTTTCGAAAAAATGGTCAAGGACCACATAACATCCTGCCTACCTGCTACACTTGATCCTTTTCAATTTGCATACAGGCCAAATCGTTCTACTGCGGATGCCATTGCCTTAACACTTCATCACACCTTGGACCACCTGGAAAATAAGGACCGTTATGTACGCATGCTGTTAATGGACTTCAGCTCTGCCTTCAACACAGTAATTCCACAACAACTGCTGTCTAAGCTGAGTAATCTAGTCATAGAAAACAAAACATGCAACTGGATCCTCGACTTCCTGACTGAAAGACCACAAATAATTTGAGCTGGAAAACATCACCCAAACAGCATCACCCTAAACACTGGGGTCCCACAAGGTTGTGCACTCAGTCCACTTCTTTTCACAATTCTAACACGACTGCACAGCTATGCATCATTCAAACAGAATCATCAAATTTGCAGATGACACCACAGTAATCGGCCTTATCAACAAGGAAGACGAGGGAGCCTACAGGGAGGAGGTGACCCAACTCATTCATTGGTGCACTGACAACAACTTAGCACTAAATGTTGGGAAAACCAAGGAAATCATCATTGATTTTAGGAAGGTAAATAAGCCACACACCCCTATCATCATCAATGGTGCCACAGTGGAGAGAGTTAATAGCACCAAATTCCTAGGGATACATATCTCGCAAGACCTCAGTTGGGGCCACATACACTTCCTACCTTATAAAGAGGGCCCAACAATGTCTCCACTTCTTTAGGAGACTTTGTAGAGCTAACCTCCCCCCACAGGTCCTACTTACCTTCTACAGAGTCACAAATGAGAGCGTACTGACAAGCAACATCATTGTCTGGTATGGAAATTGCTCTCAAGCTCATCGGCAGGCACTGGATAAAATCATTAAACAAGCCACAAAAATTACTGGCTCCAGCCTTCAATCTATACAGGACATATATTCAAACAGATGCTATGGTAGAGTCCGAAAACTACGGCGGGATACACACCATTCAGCCTATGAACTGTTTAAACTTCTGCTAACAAGGAAGTGCTACAAAAGCATTAGATGCAGGACATCCAGATTCCATAACAGCTTCTTCCCACGTGCTATCAGACTGCTGAACAACAAACCCATAGCCTAACCCGCTAAATGGGTAAACAAACATTATTTATGTGCAATATGTCATTGTTATTTACATAACTCTCTACATAGCTCACTTTACACATCTCTATCTTCACTACGACAACTGTAAACCATAAGTTTTTTTTTAATGTGTGCCTCTTTCTTTATAGTACTGTTTGTTATATACCTTATATTTCTACTAAGTTTGTTCCTGTTGTTGTAATGTTTTTGTTTCTGCTGCAAAAACTTTCAAATTTTATCTATTTTTTTATTGTATTTATTTTTAGTATCTTATTCTGATTTCCATTTTTAGTATTTTTAAATTATTATTAATCTTCCTTCTGTAAACTATAATTCTTATGGTAAGAGCTTGAGTATCGAAATTCCATGCAGTAACACTCACTTTTTCCTCTGTGTTGATCTGTATGACAATAAACTTTACTTTGACTTTGAAAACAAGATAGTCTGATCTGGATGATGAGGAATGGCACCCTAGAAAGGAGGAATCTCCTCCAAATGCCATCTGTAACCCTGAATGATTTTAGAACTTTTTTGTCTGAAACTGTATGTTGCCAAAGAGAAAAATGGATTCACACTTTCATAGGTTCATAGGTAGGTACTAGGCTATCTGCCCGAGGGCATTTATAAGCCTAGCCAGAGTGTGTCAGCTTTCGCCTCCCCATTGATAAATTAACTGAGCCTCTGTCAAAAAGAGCCAATGAAGTGATCCCAGGGGTGTATTTTCTGTTACCCATCCACTCATTAAGGTTTCTCTTGAAGAGTGTTAGTGAGGGGCTCTGCTAAAATTATGGAGAAGTGCATCCATAAACAACTGCTGAACCATCTCATTCAGCACAATCTCCTGGCTAACTCACAGCATGGTTTCAGAGCATTGCACTGTACAACCATGGCCCTCCTCTCCTTCTCCAATGTTATTAATCAAAACCAAAACAACTATAAGCTTTCTTCTGCACTCTTTCTTGATCTCTCCAAAGCCTTCGACATGATCAACCACCAACTACTCATACACACACTTAAAACTATTCCCCTAGATGTCCAGGATATCCAGTAGTTCAAATCTTATCTGAGTGGTAGACAACAGGCTGTACTATGGCAGAATAAACTATCTTCCCTTCTACCTATCACCCTTGGGGTCCCTCAGGGCTCTATATTCGGACCCCTATTATTTTCTATCTTTATTAATGACCTGTACACTGTCATCTCAACAGCCACCTGCATTCAATATGCAGATGACTCCATAGATTTGCTCTGCCACCTCCACTTTAAGTCTGCAGACTCTATCCCAAAATGTTTTTAATACTGTCAAAAACTGGCCCTGTAATCAGTCTCCTATTAAATCCTAACAAAATGAAACCACTGCTTTTTTCCCCGACTTGTAAAGCCTCCGCTCCAACCTTTACTATAAAATCTAACAATGGCACTGTCATTGTCCCAGATCCCTGTACCAAACTCTTAGGTGTAACAGTTGATAATAACTTCAAGTATGATATGCATATTAATCAAACGATTAAAAATGTTGATAAAAAACTTGGCTCACTATACAAGATCAAACCTTTCCTCACTCCACTAGCTAGGATGGTAATTGCCCGTACACATCTACTTTTCAGCCTCCTTTACGCATCCCCTCTCTTCATGAATTTGAAAAAGGTAAGTCTGACCCTAATAAACTCTCTAGCTGCTTTAATCATATTGCTAGATTTGCCACTGGAGCAGCATACAGAACACACCACAGTCAGAACCTAAAGAATCTAGGGTGGCTAGTATTGGCTATCCAACTTCAGTACAATCAGCTAATAGTAGCACAAATTCTGTACCAACCTGAAAACACACCCGTGCTTACAAAAATGATCACCCCCTTACAGCAACCTCAAGACACTTCGCTCATCAACAAATTACTAGTCTTAAACCTCAAAAACAACAACTCATCTGGTGACTCTCTATATGACATCTCTGTTGGCAAAATATGGAACTCACTTCCTGCTGAGCTTACTTCAGAACCCGTTCTAACTCAATTAAAAAAAAAATCTAAAACAGTACTTTAAAAGGCAGTGGCTATGTCCTTGCTCTAATCCTGACTAACTGGGAATATAAACATATGCTAAAGAGGTCTTTTGGCCACTCCTACATTGCTTCCTAATTGTTACTCTATAACAAATCAGATTTATATATGACAGAATGAATGGCTTTCATCCTATGTATTGTATCTGTAACAGTGCTTTAACTTGTTTAATGCAATAGTTTTTATGTATGTATGTAGCTTTTCTCCCCAGGCCTCCACTGAAAATGGACAAATATCCAGTTGGACTATCCCAGTCAACAAATGTAAAATAAATAAATAAAATAAAAATAAAATAAATAAATAAACTTCATACATCCTATCTGCCTTTTCAGGGGCAGCTGGCTGGCTCTCAGAAATTGCAAGCAGTAATACACACACATCCTCAAAAGCAAACAGAGCAGAGGAATGGGCTTAGGTTTTGGAAAATCATTATCCAACAACTCACAGAATTTAGTAAGGGACTGACAAAACTCTGTCTTCTCCCAATGAAAACACTGGCACATTCTAGCACTAGTCTCAAAGAAAGAGAAACCCCACAGTGAAAATCAGGAAATTGAGCTCTCTGAGTCTGAATCAGAAAATCTGAGGAAAAAAAAAACTGTTTCCATCCCTGCGTCATACTGTTCAGATTCATAAATCTTGAGTCTCTTCAGGAAAAGAGGAATCCACATTCTTTTACCAGAAACTACTTTAAAAGAAGGATCAATAGCCTGAATTAAACCTTGGTGACTGTTTCAAGAAGTCCACCAAGTTCAAAAGGCATGATCTTCCCTTGACAAAGCAAACTGCTCGGGTCCAATGTCTGCAAGTCCCCTATATCTTTGTTTATGAGCTCCATTATGATCCTCTCCATAGCTTTGCAGACTAGACTTGTTAAGCTTATGGGGCAGTATTACCAGGGTCCGTTGAGGCGCTTTGTGGAGTGGGACCACAGTTGCCGTCGCCACTCCTTGGGCATGATCCTGTGGTAAGGCTGAGATTAAACAGCTGCCTAATGTGCGGCTTTAATTCCTCATTTAGCTGCAGTAGCACACAGCCGGGGACACCATCCGGTCCCATTGATGCTGTGTTTTTAGCTTTAGAGAGAGCAGCTTTCACCTGCGCATTTGAGATGTCCGGGAGGCTACACTCGGCTGGGATAGTTATCTCTCCTTTAGGGGGGGAGAGGGGGGTGAAGTTTGCACTGAACCTGTCTGCCAGTATGTTGGCAATGTCTGTGGGTTCAGTGATTTTTGTATCATTTTGGACAAATTCTGAGCATATCTGGGAGTTTCCACCCAGGTTCCTAACATAGCTGAAAAAGGCCTTATGATTGTCCTTTGAATCCATGGCAATTTTTCTCTCAAAATTGGCCTTAGTTGATTTTATGAGTGCCCGTATTTTTTTACTAATAATGATCAGGGGTGACTTCCCTTTTATGGATTTTGTTCTATCATGTAATAGCTTTCTCCTCTTATTGTAAAGTTTGTTAATGGCTGGGGCCCACCAGACTGGGCGTTTGCCCTTTGTGGAAAGAGTCTTGGTTTTATTTGGGATTGCCTGATCCATGCAGTCCTGGAGGTGTTCATAGAAGGCATTTGTAAGGGCTTCCGCAGCTTGGGTTATGGTTTCCTCTGGCTCAGGGGCCTTGAAGGATACCACACCAGTCTTGAGTAGTGTGAAGTTTGCTTTAGAGAAGTTCTTCACTATGGTCTTTGTTTGGGGTGGGAGCGGGATGTGGATTTCCAATTGAGATTAGTTTATGATCAGATCTCACCAATGAGGGATATACTCCGATGTGGAGCATTTTGTCCCCATGTTTGTGACAATGATCTAGTATATTTTCTCCTCTCATGGGAACAGTGACTAGCTGTTCCATGGCATTTGAATTTATGAACTCCAGGAACCATTGGGCTAGAAAGTTAGGGCTTGAGTAATGTTCCCAGTCTATATTCGTAGTTGAAGTCACCCAATATGATGGTGTTTGGAGATACATTTATACCCTCCAGTGTCTTCAGGAAGGCTGTGTGGGGTTCCTGAGTTTGAGAGGGTGGCCTGTAGCATGCTACAATTTGTAGAGCAGTTTTGCCTATGGTTAGTTGCACCTGGATGGTTTCCGCTTGATGCGTTGCCACCAACCTGGAGGTGTGGGTATCCTTTATGAATATGGATACATCCCCTCCTTTTGTGGTGTGGTCCGGGTTTTGTGGCCGGAACGCATGATATGAGGTAAAACCTAATAGTGCCGGGGTGCTCTCAGGAGCCTTGAACCAGGTTTCAGTTACAGCACAGACATCGGCGTTCTCCATACTGAGAAGGGCCTCGAGTCGTGCATTTTGAGATTTAGACTTCTGGCATTGAGCAGCATTACCCTCAGTTTCTTCCCATTTTGTTTCTAGAGTGGTAGGATTAGAATTTGAGCCTTGCCTAAAAAAGGCACTATGGGGGTGGCAAGAGCCTTAGCCAATATCCGGAATCCCAGGGGTGACAGGTGCAAGCCGTTCCTTGAGAAGCAGCGTGGCTTGTCAAGCATGTCATCCCAGGCAGACAGACACTGGATCCCCTTTGAATGACACCAGACATTAAGCCAATTGTTAAAGCTGATCATCTTGTCTCTATATTGTGGCATCATTCTTGGTGAAGGAAGGATACTGCTCAGGGTTAGGGTCATACCTGCCTGGGCTACATAATCAGAGAGCTCCTCTAGGTCTCTTTTCATGCAGTCCAGGAGGTACGTCTCAGGTCGCTCACACCAGCATGGACAATGACTGTGCCATATTTGTACTTGCCGTGGAGTGACCAGTGCTTGTGTTATGTAGTAGAAAAACACGCTCAGTTCCAAATCTAGAGGCAGGAGACAATGATGAAATCCAAGGTATTAAAACACTCGATGATATTTATTAGATGAAACACAGGATGGCGCTGTAACAATACGCCTTCTTCAGATCACCACACAAAGAGTAACAACCATATTTATACATATTTGGTTATCTTAGATGGTCCAATTAATTCAAACCCTCCAATGAACAACTAAGGAGGGTTATGTGGTGGATTCTAGCGCCCGATAGGCAGCTTACTGTGACCCTCTCCTTGTTCAGCCTGGTGAGTGGGACGTCAGTGTGTCTGACTATGGAGTCACCTATGACAAGTATGTTTGGTGTTGTATTTGGCCTTAAGGGCTGTGACTGCTTTGCACACTGCTTTTGTGGTTTATGTGTTGCTTGTGGGGTGTCTTGAGGTAGCAGTTGTTTGGGTGTCTGCTTTGGAGGCCTCTGCTGTTTAGGTAAATTTTTACTCAGAGCCTCCGAGTATGTCTTTGTGTGTTTATGTGTTTGATTCAGTGGAGTGGTAGCATTATGTGAGGCTGGTTTTGTGGTGTGTGTAGTTGCCTTCTCCTCCTGTCTGGTCTTGCCAGTCCTGAGTTGAGAGAGCTCAGCCTCCAGTTTGGCTAAATAGCTGCATCTCTCAAGTATTTGTGTTATGTGGGAGGAGGAGAGGGTTGTCTGTGTACATGAGGCAGTTATAACATTGCCTCAAGATTCCCAGATTCACCAGCTGGACCGGAGAGGAGATTGACAACTGACCTTTGGACATGCTAGAATAATATTGGGAAATCCTAATTGAAAACAAGGGCCAGTGGGGAGTGAGGGTGCAGTGCTTTTAATTTTTAGTGCTGACTTATATAATTGCTTTAGTGAGCAAGTGCCAGGTAACTTGAGTGCAATGTGTTACAAGTAACTAAATGCAAAAACGACAAACAGTAACTTTCTTTCAAGTGAAACAAGGAAATAAGTACAGTAAGCAATGCAGATATCACTAGTGATCCACAGAAGCTGAGAAGTTGCGATTAGGTGGAATTAGCTTCCAGGAAATAACAAGCAAACAAACAACAAGCATATAAACAAAGCTAGATTCAGCAGGCCTGGATCTAGTCTATGCTAGAGCAAACAAGGTGTACCAATTTCAGTAAGATACAGTTCAAATATTCAGGCACTATAAACCCTTAACCAGAAATTCCCAGCTCAGAAGGGCAGAGTCCAGCCTCTTCTCCCACAAGAGTGCAGACCACAAACCTTCTTAATGTAAAATAACTGGCCTGAAGCCCAAGTGCCTAAACCAGAACTAATACACTTGGACACTGGGCTCTCAATCAGCAGTTCCCAACTTAGAAGGATGAAAGCTACCTGTCCTGCCACCACAGTGCTTGCCACAAACCTTCCTAATGTAAAACAACTGGTCTGAAGCCCAAGTGCTTAATCCAAAAGACTTGAATGATAGCTACACTTTAATCAAGTTACAACCAAGCAGTAATAAATACCATTGAATACTTTAGAGAATGTCTGGATTAGTGCTCAAGTTACACAAACAAAGCTAGATCCAGCAGGCCTGAATCCAGTCTATGCCACAGCAAACAAGGCGCACCAACTTCAGTAAGAAACAGTTCAGATATGCATGCACTATAAGCCTTTAACCAGAAATTCCCAGCTCAGAAGGGCAGAGTCCAGCCTCTCCTCCCACAAGAGTGCAGACCACGAACCCTCTTAATGTAAAATAACTGGCTTGAAAGCCCAAGTGCTTAAACCAGAATTAATACACTTTTAGAATAACAGACACTGAGCCCTCAATCAGCAGTTCTCAACCTAGAAGGATGTAAGCTACCTGTTCTGCCACAACAGTGCAGACCACAAACCCTCTCAGTGCAAAACAACTAACTGGTCCGAAGTCCAAGTGTTTAAACCAAAAGGCTTAGAATGAGTTACACCAAGCAGTAATAAATACAATTGAGTATTTTAAGATGATGCAAAAGTAAAAAGAAGTAGGTAGAAACACAAGTTCAGTAAAAGCAGATGAAATTTTTTTTTTTTTTTTTTTTTTCCTCTGTGTTGATGTGTATGACAATAAACTTTACTTTGACTTTGAAAACAAGACAGTCTGATCTGGATGATGAGGAATGGCACCCTAGAAAGGAGGAATCTCCTCCAACTGCCATCTGTAACCCTGATGAATGATTTTTAGAACTCTTTTGTCTGAAACTGTATGTTGCCAAAGAGAAAAATGGATTCACACTTTCATAGGTTCATAGGTAGGTACTAGGCTATCTGCCTGAGGGCATTTATAAGCCTAGCCAGAGTGTGTCAGCTTTCGCCACCCCATTGATTAATTAACTGAGTCTCTGTCAAAAAGAGCCAATGAAGTGATCCCAGGGGTGTATTTTCTGTTACCCATCCACTCATTAAGGTTTCTCTTGAAGAGTGTTAGTGAGGGGCTCTGCTAAAATTATGGAGAAGTGCATCCATAAACAACTCCTGAACCATCTCATTCAGCACAATCTCCTGGCTAACTCGCAGCATGGTTTCAGACCATTCCACAGTACAACCATGGCCCTCCTCTCCTTCTCTGGTGTTATTAATCAAAACCAAAACAACAATAAGCTTTCTTCTGCACTCTTTCTTGATCTCTCCAAAGCCTTCAACATGGTCAACCACCAACTACTCATACACACACTTAAAACTATTCCCCTAGATGTCCAGGATATCCAGTGGTTCAAATCTTATCTGAGTGGTAGACAACAGGCTGTACTATGGCAGAACAAACTATCTTCCCTTCTACCTATCACCCTTGGGGTCCCTCAGGGCTCTATATTAGGACCCCTATTATTTTCTATCTTTACTAATGACCTGTACACTGTCATCTCAACAGCCACCTGCATTCAATATGCAGATGACTCCACTTAGATTTGCTCTGCCACCTCCACTTTAAGTCTGCAGACTCTATCCCAAAATGTTTTTAATACTGTCAAAAACTGGCCCTGTAATCAGTCTCCTATTAAATCCTAACAAAATGAAGCTACTGCTTTTTTCCCCGACTTGTAAAGCCTCCGCTCCAACCTTTACTATAAAATCTAACAATGGCACTGTCATTGTCCCAGATCCCTGTACCAAACTCTTAGGTGTAACAGTTGATAATAACCTCAAGTTTGATATGCATATTAATCAAACTATTAAAAAATTTAATAAAAAATTTGGCTCACTATACAAGATCAAACCTTTCCTCACTCCACTAGCTAGGATGGTAATTGCCCGTACACATCTACTTTTCAGCCTCCTTTATGCATCCCCTCTCTTCATGAATTTGAGTAAGTCTGACCCTAATAAACTCTCTAGCTGCTTTAATCATATTGCTAGATTTGCCACTGGAGCAGCATACAGAACACACCACAGTCAGAACCTAAAGAATCTAGGGTGGCTAGTATTGGCTATCCAACTTCAGTACAATCAGCTAATAGTAGCACATAAAATTCTGTACCAACCTGAAAACACACCCGTACTTACAAAAATGATCACCCCCTTACAGCAACCTCAAGACACTTCGCTCATCAACAAATTACTAGTCTTAAACCTCAAAAGCAACAACTCATCTGGTGACTCTCTATATGACATCTCTGTTGGCAAAATATGGAACTCACTTCCTGCTGAGCTTACTTCAGAACCCGTTCTAACCCAATTAAAAAAAAAAATCTAAAATAGTACTTTAAAAGGCAATGGCTATGTCCTTGCTCTAATCCTGACAAACTGGGAATATAAACATATGCTAAAGAGGTCTTTTGGCCACTCCTACATTGCTTCCTAATTGTTACTCTATAACAAATCAGATTTATATATGACAGAATGAATGGCTTTTATCCTATGTATTGCATTTGTAACAGTGCTTTAACTTGTTTAATGCAATAGTTTTTATGTATGTATGTATGTATGTAGGGAGCTTTTCTCCCCAGGCCTCCACTGAAAATGGACAAATATCCAGTTGGACTATCCCAGTCAACGAATGTAAAATAAATAAATAAAATAAAAATAAAATAAACTTCATACATCCTATCTGCCTTTTCAGGGGCAGCTGGCTGACTCTCAGAAATTGCAAGCAGTAATACACACACATCCTCAAAAGCAAACAGAGCAGAGGAGTGGGCTTAGGTTTTGGAAAATCATTATCCAACAACTCACAGAATTTAGTAAGGGACTGACAAAACTCTGTCTTCTCCCAATTAAAACACTGGCACATTCTAGCACTAGTCTCAAAGAAAGAGAAACCCCACAGTGAAAATCAAAAAAACTGAGCTCTCTGAGTCTGAATCAGAAAATCTGAGGAAAAAAAAACTGTTTCCATCCCTGCATCATACTGTTCAGATTCATAAATCTTGAGTCTCTTCAGGAAAAGAGGAATCCACATTCTTTTACCAGAAACTACTTTAAAAGAAGGATCAATAGCCTGAATTAAACCCTGAGACAGACTCAGTAAACTACTCCTATCCGAAGAAAATTAAGGAGTAGATAACATGCTTAGTTTTCGGTTCCTTTTTTGACATGAAAATAATTGGGCCAGTCATGTTACTAATGGCGGCAGCAGCTTGTCCATGGATGGGAACAGCATTCTTACACAACAGGAAAACGTTCACTCTTCCCTCTCCCAGGACCAATAAGAGTGTCTCTCCCTTGCTCACTGAGGAAATCTCAACAGCCGCAGAGGACATGACTAACAATTGTCCTTAGTGGCTACACTATAGGTATCCGAGGTAAAAGATGAGTAATCTCAGGTACAACAAATGGCCACAACAAAGCTATTCACTTAAGTTTTTCTCTCTATTTTTTTCCTGGAAGAAGAAAGACTGTGGGACCAGTAGTCTGTTCCAATGTCAAGCCAAAAAGAGCATGTCTTTCCTGGAGAAGAGAAGCACCAACTGGCAATAAACGCTACCAGTTCACAAAAGTTACATTTTTGATAAAAACACAGTAAAAAGTATTTAAAACACTATGGCAGCCCCACAAATGTAGAATAAACACAATTTCTCCACACAAAAAAATGTTTCAGTTACTTTAAACCAATTTTAATCTGACAGAAAAATGAGTGTTCCATTTAAAAGAGTCTCCAGACATTCTGTTAAAACACAACAATCCTGGCTTTAAACTAACTTTTCTCAAGAGACAAGTAATAAAACAAAATAAGAAAACTGCAGTTTTTCCCACAAAGATAACTTGTATGTCCAGCAAAAGAAGGCATGCACACACCACTGATCCTCAAAAGCCTCAGAGGAGTGAACTCTTCAGCAGTAATAAAGCTTTATAGAGTTGTTTGCCCAAACTTGCCTTTTACTCAGCTCAGCTCGAGCTGTGTGACACTCTGGGCACATGGCAGGTACTCTGAAGCTTTGGAAGCTGGCATGCTGTTATATCTTTGTCAGAATATAACCCACATAGCTAAAGCTACCACAGGACTGATCAATATGGTGAACATTGTAGATCAGACTATGTATGTACCGTTAAAAAGCTTTTCACTAAGCTAGCATGTGTGTATAAATACTGAGCACATGCAAGCAGGACTGCCATTTTGTAGTGAGCTGCAGAGGTGTAAGCATGTATGTATGTGTAGCAGTCAGTCAGTTAGTTGGTTTATAGTTTGTTGCTTCTATCAATCCTGATGTGTATGTAATAAAGTATATAAATGAACACTCAAGCCTCTTTTTCTTAACTAGCTGTACAAGACGAGTGACATGGTGTCAGAATGAGATCCAGAGTCAAGACCATGAGGCATTTAGTTAAAGTTGGAGGAATTTATAGGAGTGGATCATCTCTACTGCTCAAAAGACTCGCAAAACAGGTCAGAAATGAATTTCATGTACTAAAACTCACTTAATTGATTTTTAACTCAATGAATATAAAACGAAGCACTCAGAATGCTCAGAACGAATTTCTAGTTAAACAAAATGTCCAAAATTGTGACATACTGATAAAAATATTTGAAATAGTTACGAAAGCGTTTGAAACAATATCCAAATTGGATAAAATGTAAATAAAACAAGGAAAATTACTATTTTTTCACTATGTGCTACTTTTTCATATTAAGTAAAGCTATTCAAAATATCTGAAATGTACAAAGTGTTTGCAAGTTTGTGCAGTATTACAGTGCAGTTATTTCCCAAAATACAGCCATTTCAAAGAATATTTTGCAAAGTACAGTCTTTTAAGGAGTTTATTGTGCATTTGAATGTTGTTACAAGTACCTGGTGTGCGTACATGTTCATTCATAATTACAAGGGCCATATTTCATACAGTGTTTAAGCATACTTTGTTGGCATGGCAGAAGGATTTTGCAGACCTGCTCCACTTGTATTTGGTAATAACTTTGCAGAAAATTGGAGAGTGTATGAACAAGAGTATGATATTTTCATACAGGCTGCATATTCTGACAAAAACACATACAAAGGCATTTATTCTGCTTAATTTAGCTGGTTCAGAAGCCATTGAAAGAGCATTCATTTGTGTATGCACCTGCTGTGTCTGCAGGGGAGGGGGAAACTGCCATATAGTGGTACCTGCTGAAGCCCATAGGGCTTAAAATGTAAATTTAGAGAAATGTGTAACCCTCAAATGAATATTACAATGGAAAAGCACTTATTTTACACAAGAGATCAAAAGCCTGGAGAAACTTTCTCAGCATATATAACTGACTTGAGAAATAAGGCAAAAACGTGCAGATTTGGTAATTTTAAAGGATGACTTGATAAAAGTCATGCTTGTGTGTGGTATTAAAGATGATGCAGTGAAAAAGATTTTGCTTTGAGATAGTGATTCAACTTTGAATAAGGCAAGAGAGATTTGACAAATACATGAGCTCACAATAAAGCACACAAACATGCTTACAAATCAGAATAGCTTTGGAAGGAACTACAGCAAAGCTAATGTTAATGGTATGCAGCACGTGGTTAAAAGATACAGGCTCAAGGGAGGGGCAACTTCAGTAAAACCCAGAACCTTTCTAGCAAATTCCAAGACATGCTCTGTTAAGTGAACATGCTCAGTGAAGCAGAAGGGTGAGTCAGCATACTCAAAGCATGTGCCCTCACCTAGCCTCATAGTTAACTGTTGTAATTGTGGTGGAAACCATGATTTTGGTCAGCAATGCCACATATATAAAAAGTGGAATCATTTTCAAAGGTTTTGTAAATCAGTAGAGGTCCATTCTTTTATTAAAAGAGCATTCCAAGAGACAAGTTGATCAACTAGAAAACTGCGACCTTACTTTTTATGTTGACGGTATGCCTGTGCTTGGTGAAACAGTCAATGCAGTAGATTTGTGGGCAAAAATGAAGTATTTTGTACTGTTCAGATTAATGGGAGACCCACAGTGCTCAAAGTTGATACTGGTTCAAAGTGTAATGTTATGTCAGCAGAAACATTTGCTAGAGTAAGAGCTGGTGAGAAGCTTGGTTTGGTAAAGTGTGTGAAGCTTGTTGTTTATGGTGGTCAAGAAATTCAAACCAAAGGCTCAGTAGTGCTTTCATGTACTCTGCTGGGAACAGCTATGACTTGCAATTTTACGTAGTCAAAAGGCAGGTACAGTCATTATTAGACCTCAGAGACAGCTTGAAAATGGGACTGCTTTCATTTACTGAGGAAGTCCACCATGTAAATTTGAAAGACAACTATTCTAATTTCTCCCAGACTATTTTTTCTACCTATGCTGATTTTTTCAAAGACAAACTAGGCAAATCCCAGTTGTGTACTCCATAAAGTTAGACCCTGAAGTCAGCCCAGCCATTAGACCAGCATGGAAGGTTCCAGTAGTTATGCAGGGTGCAGTCAAAGCCGAGCGAGACAAAATGGTGCAGCAAGGAGTGATTTGTCCAGTAGAAGAACCAAATGAATGGGTATCCTCCATGGTAGTAGCTCATAAGGAAAGCTCAGATGATAGCAGAATATTTATCGATCCACAAAACTTGAACAAAGCACTAAAATGACCTCAGCATCCTATGTGTACAGTCGAAGAAGTTGCTGCTTTTATGCCAAATGACACTGTTTTTTTCTGTCTTAATTGCAAAAAGTTCATTTTGACAAATTTTGCTTGATCGAAAATCTTCATTGCTAACCACTTTCAGTACTCCTTTTGGAAGGTACAGATTTTTGAGAATGCCATTTGGGATACATTCTGCCAGTGAAGTCTTTTATCATTCAATGGAACAAATTTTTTCAGGCTATCCATGTGCTATTATAGCAGATTATATTCTTGTAGGAGGTGATGGTGAATTCGAGCATGACAGAAACCTCAGGAAGGTTCTAGAATGAGCTTGTGAAGTGAAGCTTAAGCTGAATTCTCAGAAGTGCAAATTCAGGCTAGAAGTTACTTATGTTGGTCGTTTGTTTACCAGTTCAGGCTTACGACCAGATCCTTCCATGCAAACAGCAATTTTTGAGATGCCAGCTCCAGACAATGGTCAAGCCCTACAACATTTTCTTGGCATGATTAACTATCTAGGCAAGTTAATTCCAGATTTGAGCAAACTTTCAACACCACTAAGAGAGCTGACATGCAAAGATATAACATGGTCCTGGTTAGAACACCACCGAAGAGCATTTGATGTCCTGAAACAGAGAATTGCCAGTCCACCTACTTTAAGATACTACGATGTTCCCAGACCAGTTACTCTTTCTTGTGATGCTTCTAAGTTTAGTCTTGGTGCAGTCATTCTTCAAACTCTAACCCAAACTGACATGCAGTATGCTCAGATAGAGAAAGAACTCTTGGCAATTGTATTCGCATGTTCAAAGTTCTATGATTATGTTTATGGCTGACCTATTCAAATTGAGACTGACCACTAACTTCTAAGCACTATTTCGAGAAAGCCTATGCACACAGCTCCTGCGAGACTGCAATGCATGATGTTGAAATTACAAAAGTATAACTTTAATCTTGTATACAAAAAAAGGAAAACTTCTTTATCTTGCTGATACTTTATCCAGATCACGCAGAAAAAAAACATTAAACAGCATGAAAATGAGCAACTTACTTTTGAAGTCATGGAAGTGAGACTCTTTTCTTCCACACATCTTGATGAGCTTAGAACTCATACAACTTCAGATCAAATTCTCCAGAAGCTCAACCACTTTATCATTCAAGGATGGCTGTCAAAGCAATCTTGTTTATCAATAAGGTCCAAAAGTGATTGTTCCAAAATCTTTGCAACAAAAGTATGTTAACATCTTGCATCATGGCCACCCAGGAACTGATTCTACCAAAAGAAGGGCAAGAGGACTAGTATTTTGTCCTTCTATCTCAAGTGATATTGAAAGAGTACTTTCATCTTGTTCTGTTTGTAATAATACTAAACTGCATCAACAGGAAGAACCACTTCAGCCAAACCAGATTCCTGAACTACCTTTTTCGATAGTAGCTACATACATTTTTGAATAGAATGGTTAACATTACTTGGTGTTAGTAGACTCTTATTCAACTTGGTTCAAGACTGACCTACTTCCTAATTCACGTCCAATTCTGTCACTACTAAGTTGAAGAGACATTTTTCTGTCCATGGTAGGCCACACAAAGTTATTTCTGACAATGGTGCAGTTTATAAGCCAGCAGTTCAAGAAATTTGCTGAAGAGTGGGACTTTATTCAAGTTACGAGTAGTCCTCATAGTCAAATGATTTGGCAGAAATAATGGGTGTGTAAATCTTACCATAACCGTAGATATCGTTCTCTTCCATGTTGCAGTATTATTAGTGTGAGATTCCCTGCATCATGTGACCCGAATGTTGGCTCCTATACAAAAGCTTAAGCCTGGTTGCTGTAGATGTGTGGGACATCACACATAGGGCCATAAACCAGCGACCTTAAATGTGACGTCTGCACGCACAGACCTCATAACTTGAACAAGCGATGTCAACCAGAAGTGCAAAGTGTCATATGCTGGCTAGTCTGCTCTTGCTCTAGGGTAGAGCTTCCTACAGCCTAAGTGGTATGTCCATTGCCCAAAATAAATACACAGGGTTGGAGGGAGGGAAGGAATACTGCAACATGGAAAAGAAGGACATCTATGTTTATGGTAAGATTTTCCACAACTGTTCTATGTCCTTCTATTCCTATGTTGCAGTATGCTTAGTGCGGGAGAGTACACAGCTTAATTAGAGGGAAGGGTGGAGGTAGAAGTAGAGTATTCCAGAAACCCCTGCAGGATTGCACTAGCAAACCCTGTCCTGGCTCTGGACACGTGGTCCAATTTGTATTGTTTGGTGAAGGTGTGAATTGTGGATCAGGTAGTTGCTTCCAGAATGGAGGCTACATCCAGCCCTTTGAGGAAGGCTTTGGAAGTAGCCATGCCTCTGGTAGAGTGCGCTCTTACCCATTGGGGTAATTGCTTGCATGGTGTGAGTAGCAGAATGAAATGGATTTTCTGATCCAACATGAAATACAGTGGATATAAAAAGTTTACACACCCCTGTTAAAATGCCAGGTTTTTGTGATATAAAAAAGAGGCCACAATAAATCATTTCAAAACTTTTCCCACCTTTAATGTGACATATAACCTGTACAATTCAATTGAAAAACAAATATGTTAGTGGAAAAAATATAAAAAAATAAAAAATGTATAATATGCTGGTTGCATAAGTGTGCACACCCTTAAACTACTTTGTTGTGTGTGCACATCCTTAAACTAATACTTTGTTGAAACACCTTTTGATTTAATTGCAGCATTCAGTCTTCTTGGGTAGGAGTCTATCAGCATGGCACATCTTGACTTGGCAATATTTGCCCGCTCTTCCTTGCAAAAGCACTCCAAATCTGGCAGACTGTGAGGGTAAATCTTGTGCACAGCCCTCTTCATGTCACCCCACAGATTTTCTATTGGATGTAGGTCTGGGCTTTGACCAGGCCATTCCAAAACTTTAATTTTCTTCTGGTGAAGCCATTCTTTTATTGATTGGATGTATGCTTGGGGTCATTGTCATGTTGAAAGGTGAAATTCCTCTTCATCTTCAGCTTTCTAGCAGGTGCCCAAAACCTTCAGGCACCTGCTTTCTAGCAGGCACCTGAAGATTTTGGGCCAAAAGTGACTGGTATTTGGAACTGTTCATAATTCCCTCCGCCTTGATTAAAGCCCCAGTTCCAGCTGAAGAAAAGCAACCCCAAAGCATGATACTGCCACCACCATGCTTCACCGTGGGGATGGTGTTCTTTTGGTGATGCAAAGTGTTTTTGCGTCAAACATACCTTTTGGAATTGTGGCCAAAAAGTTCAACTTTGGTCTCATCAGACCATAACACATTTTCCCACATGCTTTTGGGAGACGATGTATTGTTTTGCAAATTTTGGCTGGGCCTGGATGTTTTTCTGTGGAAGAAAAGGCTTCCGTCTTGCAACTCTACCCCATAGTCCAGACATATGGAGAATACAGGAGATTGCCACATGTAGTACACAACCAGTACTTGCCACAAATTCCTGCAGCTCCTTCAGTGTTGCAGTAGGTCTCTTGGCAGCCTCCCTGACCAGTTTTCATCTCGTCTTTTCATAAATTTTGGAGAGACGTCCAGTTCTTTGCAACATCACTGTTGTCCCATATTTTCTCCACTTTTTGATGACTGTCTTCATTTTGTTCCATGGTATATCCAATGCTGTGGAATTTTTTTTGTACCCTTCTCATGACTGATACCTTTTAACAATGAGATCCCTTTGATGCTTTGTAAGATCACTGCAAACCATGGCTTTTGCTGCAGCAGACAACTGAGTAAATGTTAGGAAAATCCTACTAGGACAGCAGAACTTTATTTGGGATTAATCAGAGTCTCTCTACTTAGCAGGTGTGTACCCAAGAAGATTGAATGATGTAATTAAATCAACAAAATATGAGTTTAAGGGTGTGCACACACAACAAAGTATTAGTTTAAGGGTGTTCACACTTATGCAACCAGTGTGTTGTATGTTTTTTATTTTTTATATTTTTTCTCCTAACAGATTTTTTTTGCTTTTCAATTGAATTGTATGGGTTATAGGTCACATTAAAGGTGGGAAAAGTTTTGAAATGATTTATTGAGGTCTCATTTTTTTATATCACAAAAACCTGGCATTTTAACAGGGGTAGTAAACTTTTTATATCCATTGTAGTTTGTTTGGAGACTGCCTTGCCCAAAGCCCTGGGGTAGAAGGATACAAATACTTGGCTAGATTTTTTGAAGAACTTAGTTTTGTCTAGGTAGAATCTAAGTTGTCTGTACACATCCAGGGAATGGAGAATCCTGTCACTACTGTTAGTCAGAGAGGGGAAGAAGGTAGGTAGGTGAATGGATTGGTTTAAGGGCAGTTCGCTGACCACTTTAGGCATGAAGGGTTAGTGTGTAGGGTCACCATATCCTTGTGAAATGTAGTGTGGTGGGGCAGGCCATGAGGGCCTGTAACTCGGACACTCTCCTAGTGGATGTAATGGTCACCAGCAGTACAGTCTTCCATGTACACATCTGGAGCATAGCAGTGCTAGCTGGCTCAAATGGGGCCAGTGTTATTTTTTCCAGAATTACGTTTAGGTCCCAGGGGGGTGGGATGGGTTTTCTAGGTGGTCTGTTGATGTGTAAGACCCCACTCAGGAAATGTTTTACATCCAGCCTGGATAGCAAAGGGGGATCTAGAAGTAGACAAGCTGAAATGGCTGAAAGGTGGACTTTCACTGAAGAGTAGGAAAGGCCATCCTTAATGAGTTCACACACACAGGCAAGGACTAGGCATGGGTCTGCCTGGCCGGGGTCCCCGTCCTTATGTAGCAGCATTTGGAGAATCTCCCATTTTGATAAGTATGATTTTCTAGTAGCAGGTTTCCTGGCCTCCCTCAGGACTGACAGCACGTCCTCTGAGTAGTGGTGTCTGAAAGGGATTAGAAGTTTATCACCAGGAGTGTTAGGCATAACATCTGTTGGTGAGGTTGAATTAGAGTTCCCTTGTGTTGTGTAAGTCCACTTTGTGGGATAACTTGTGGTGATTGCCCTTGGCTAACGATAGAAGTATGGGGAACCAGTGTTCCCTTGGCCAGCAGGGAGTCACCAGCAAGATTTTTGGTTTGTCCATCCTGATTTTCAGTAGGACCTTTTGGATTAGTGGGAAGGGTGGAAAAGTGTATAGAAACAGTCCCTTCCATGGAATGCTGAAGGCATCCACCCTCCAGGCAAGTGGAGAGTGATTCTTGGTGCAAAATTTGTTCAATTGTTTGTTTTGGGGGGAGGCAAACAGATCCACTTGAGGTGTGCCCCACTGGTGGACAATGTCTAGAAAGTTCTCCCTGTTCAACATCCACTTGTGCTGTAGAGAGGATGTTCTGCTGAGAATATCCATTTGTTTTTTGTCCTGAGAGGGATTGTATGAAGCCTGCAAGGTTAAGTTGTGCCTAGAGGTGAGGTCCCAAATTTGTAAAGTTATTCGGCATAGGAAGTAAGCTCTGGCCCCTCCTTGTTTGTTGAGATGCCACATTACTGAGGTGTTGTCTGTGAATATCTGAAGGGGGCCCGGTTGGAGGATAGGAAGGAATGCCTTCAGGGCCAGAAGAACTGCAGACATTTCCCTTACGTTGATATGGTTCTTTTGAAGGGTAGGATTCCAAGCATCCTGTACCCTGAAAACTTTGAAGATGGCTCCCCACCCTAGGTCTGATGCATCTGTATGCATAAGTTGGGTTGAGGAGGGGATTTGGAGTGGAAGTCCCGGATTGTGAAGTATTTGTTGAATCCACCACTTTAGTTCTGTTTTGAGGCAGGACAGAATGGTAATTTGTTGCTCTAGGGAGTGTTAGTGTTGTGACCACAAATTTTTTCGATACCACTGGAACTTTCTCATGTGCATTCTGGCTAGGGGAAGCATAGACATGGTGGCTGGTGTCAGCCACCGGAGTTGCAAGAATTGTCTTGCAGATATCTGAGGAACTAGTAATAGGCTTTGGAAGTGACTGGAGAGTGACAGGACTTTGTCCTGGGGGAGGAAAGCCCACATCAGGTCTGTTCTGATCCTGCAGCCAAGAAAGATTTTGTCTTGCTGCGGGAGTAAGGAAGATTTCTGTAGGTTGAGGGTGAAACCCAGGTTTTGTAGTAGAGAACTGGTGAACCTGATATGATTTTGGAGGATGTCTTCTGTTTCTGCTAAAAGGAGAATGTCATCTAGGAAAGGATAGATTTGAACACCTTTGGTCCTGCAGTAAGCAATGGCTTGGGCCTAAGCATTTTGTAAATACCCTGGGTGCAGTAGACAAACTAAAGGGCAAGGCTGTAAACTGAAAATGAGAGCAGGGCCCAATAAAATGTAAGAATTTCCTGTTGGAGGGTTTTATGGGAATATGGAGATAAGCTTCCTTTAGATCTTGAGTGGCCATGAAGCCCTGGGCTGGTATTAACGGGAGAAGAATTTGAAGGGATAGCATCCTGAATGATGGGACTTTTAGGAACCGGTTGAGGAAGGATAAATCTAGTATTGGTCTCCAAAGCCCAACTTTTTTGGGGACCAGAAAAAGTCTTGAGTAAAATCCTTTTCCTTCCTATCCTGGGGGGAGGACAGGTTCTATTGTTCCTAATCTTAGAAGGTCTAGTAGTATGTGAGGTGTGAGGTATGAGGTGGAGTTGATTTTTGGGGGGAAAGGGGGTGGGCCTTGGAATGGGTTTTTCTTTCCAAGAAAGGAAATATTCATTTTGAATGATAGTACCCAATGGTCTGATGTGATGGTTTTCCAAAAGGGGAGGCAGTGGGTGACGCGGGTCGACAAAGTTAGATGGGCATGGAAGTCACGCATTGTTGGGTCCACTTCTATCCTGAAAGGGCTGTCTTGGAGTAGGTTGTGAGGTAAATGGTCTGGAGTAGGTTTAACTCCTATGCCTGGTAGAGGAGGGGGTGGCAGAGGAAGGGGTTCTCCTGACAAAAGAATTCTTTGCAGGATAATTCCTGTAGTATTTAGGAATGGGAGACACAAGCAAATGCTTGACGTCCTGAAGCTTCTTACTTTTCTCCTACAGGTTTTTAAAAAGTTCTGCAGATTGTTTGCCAGACAAGAGGTTATGGTCTAATGGGGCTTCTAGAATTTTAGACTTAAAATCCTCAGGGAGTGGTTGAAGGTGAAGTCAAGAGTATCTAAGGAGAACTGAAGCAGAAGCTGCTGACCTAGCGGAGGTCTCTACGGCATCATAACTGCACCTAATGGAATGTCTAGCTACCTGAGAAGTCAGGGATAGTTTAGATGCTATCTCAGTTTTGGTAGGGCATTCAGGGGTGGTAGCCAAGAGAGTGGAGGATTGTGAAACTAAGGCCAAGGCATATTTTATCATGTGAGTTTGATAATTGATAGTTCTGAAGGCCATGGTGGAGGAGGTGTACACTTTTTTTTCCCAATCCTGTCAATGCTTTTGCTATGCTTATCAGTGGGCAGAAAAGATGCTGAAGGAATCAGTCTAGATTGCTTGTCAGGGGAGACAGTAATTACTGCAGGGTCTGCCAGGGGAGGCTTTACTAAATATTTCTGGTCATCAGACATTTTGTAGAACCTGTACTGTCTCTTAGGAGCAGGTGATTGTAAATCTGGATTCTTGGATGCAGAGGTGAAAACATCCAGACAGGCAGGTAAGGCAGGTGGGATGGCTGACTGGGAGGGAGATTGCACTTGAAGGAGTTCAAAATACCTCCTCTGGGTGTCAGTCATCTGGGTAGTGTCCTATTTGAAGTATTCTTTCATTTTTGTAATTGTTTCCCCAAAGGTGATATCCTCTGGTGGGGAGTCCCCTTTAATGGATTCCTCATCTGGGGGATAGTATTCCAGAGGGGAGGCAATTTGTGAGGCATACGAAATAGATTCATCTGAAGATGAGTAATAGGGTTCTAAATCCTCCTCTCCTTCTTGGGCAGTAGGCAAGGGGAGAAAAGTAACAGAAGCAGGCCTCGGGCTAAGCACTGGAGTAGTGGAAGAGGAAAAGGCTGTGGGTGTAAGAGCCATAAAGGCCTGCATCAAGGAGTTGGTAAATGATTGCCAGTCTGGGACTCCTTCAGGGGTAGGAGTCAGGTGTTTAGTTTTTTTGTTTCTGTTTAGAAGGCGTAGGTCTGGGAGAAGGCCTGGGCTTCAGGTAATGGCATCCCCATCGGACTTCCAACTGTATCTGGTTCCCCCATGACATCGGTATGGACAGACGTCTGTGCTGTCTCCGTGGACATGCAGACTGCTAGTTCCGAAGCGTCTTTCTCAGTGGGAGCCATCAAAGTAGACGGTTCCATCGGACGTCCCTCAACCCCTAAATTGGAAGCTGGCGGGACATTCGATGGCAGAGAGGCAATGGAAGTAGGCCTGGAAACCTTGTCCTTTTTCCATGGTGGTTCAGTCAGAACGGCCGATTCAGGATCCATCCTGATTGCAAGTTTTTTGTGTCTTTGGTTCTCTAAATATAAGTTAAGCGTGGCCAGATGGCTACAAAGGGTCTTTGGAACAAAAGATTGGCAAATGGAACAAGTTGCATGGTCGTGTTCCTTCCTTAGACAAAAGACTCAATGGTTGTGCATATCTTTATGCAGTATCTGACGCCCGCAATGGCATTTGCCCTTCTTAGCTGACATCAGCTAACTATAGCTACAGCTAACCAAGCTCAAGCAAAAGAGATGAAAAATTCCCCAACTGTGTACTTAGCTTTTTAGAAGTTTTCGGGTATAGGATAAAAGTGATCAATGTGACGTCGTCTGCAGCTGAAAAGTTCTGAGGTCTGTGCATGCAGAGGTCACATTTGAGGTCTCTGGTTTATGGCCCGATGTGTGACGTCCCATGCACCTAAAGCAACCAGGCTTAAGCTTTTCTATAGGAGCTGGAATATGGGTCATCTGAGGCGGGGAATCCCACACTAAGAATACCACAACATAGGAATAGAAGGACATCGTGTAGTTCAAAGTGCAAAACAGCTAGACTGTTAGAGAAGTCAAAATGAGACAATACCAATGTTTTTCTGAATCCTCTGAATCTCAGAAACATTCCTTGCGATAAACACCTTGATTCACTTGCCCAGAGAATTATGTCGAGACAAACCAGAACCACATTACCAATCAGTAGTAATTTGTTGGTTCCATGTGTTAAGAACAACAAAGCAGTGAAAGCTCAACTCATGAAAAACTGTTCGTCCCAGAAGTCCTATAATGATAAGACCAGTAAACCACTCAATCCATTACAAGAAAAGGAGATAGTGAGGATGCAGACAGCAAAAGGTTTTGATTGGATTAGAGTCATGAAAAGTTTATATCCAGTGCTGATATCATACATTATTGAATCGCAAGGAATAGAATTTAGATGGAATCAGAAACACTTAGTACCAGTGTTTGAGCCAGTATTGCAGCATCTTTCCTGTGATGAAGACTCTAGTTCTCAGATTGACTTTTCCAGAGGACATTCCAGCAAATATTCCTGTTCCTGAGAATATCCCGAAAGTCATAAGCAGATCGTTCACCTGTGACTGTCCTAACTGCTAAATTACAAAATCAGGTCACATTTCCAGACCATGTTCCAGATACACATGCAGCACATCATCCTGTATCAGATAGTAATGGCAATGGAAAGCAACCTGTAGCACCATCATGCAGTCGCATTGTTGTGCACAGTGTATGTCACAACAGGCAAAGCGGAAACATCTTGGACATGAATGTTGTTTATTCATTATTCTCTGTGTAATCTACATGCCTATTCAAATGTCATTATCATTGCAAGACAGCTCAGTAAAGAGGGAGGATGTAGAGCAGAGTATGTATATACCTTTAAGAAGCTTTCCAGTGAGCCAGCATGTGAATATAAATACTGAGCATGTGCAAGTAAGACTGCCATTTTGTAGTGAGCTGTGTAGTTAGTTCATTTATATTTTATGTTGCTGCTATCAATCCTGATGTGTTTCTATGTAATAAAGTACATAAACAAACACCCGAGCCTCTTTATCTTAACTAGGCTACACAAGATGAGCGACAAACATCACAACAGAAAGACCCATCAAGGCACAGCCATGTTGTACATCAACTAATAATGTAAAAACATTATCTGTTATTTCAATAGTCTGCAGTATAGACACAGTCAGATAAAATGCTCTAGAAAGCCCATTTCATTTTGTATTTACTTACTATAATATACCAAACAGCTTTTAATACATAAAACAAAGAATTATTAAATTTGACTTTTACAGGCCCTCTGCATCGAGTTACTGTAGAGATTTCCTCTTCTGAAATCTTGATTTTTTTTGGCACAGACTTCTTTCCTTCTTCAGCTTTTGTACTATGACATGTAGAAATCTCCATCTGCTGCATATCGTGAATTCACATTCTGGGCTAGAAGGGATACATTTTCCCCCTGCACTTCCCAGTTCTCACTTGCTGCTTGCATCATTCAAATCTCTCTACTAGTAGTCATCAAAAAGTTAATATGTAGGTGTTGTAGCTGCTCAATACCTTCTCCAGCTATTCCGTAAAACGCTGGAGTCTTTCTTTCATCTCATTTTTCCTCCTTCACACACCCCTCCACTCAATTGTGTTTTACCTAAACACTAGAGTCTATCTTTCCTTCTAGCATTTCTCACTCACCCCACTATTCAAACTTGTAGACTCTCCCTAACAAACTTTCCATTCTTAGCTGCACCCCTTACCACCTCTTTATTCTCATACATATTATACACTACCTCTCTTTACTTTCTATTACCTTACCCTACCCATCTACCCCAATACTGCTATCTCAACCTGCAGTACTCTCCTTCCTCTTTTAGCCTTCTTCCCTCCTGTACTTTACCTGTTCCCAGCCTCTCTGACTAATGTATAAAAATACTCATCACAAGTGCCTCTCAATACATCTGTGCCACATGCCTCTTCCCTTACTTTGTCATAGCTTGCAAAAGCTAATATTTTAAGTGTGAGGTAATTTATATTGTAAATGACTGCTTACATCTTTCATCTGTGCCTACTATTGTATTTTCTACTCTAAGTGTGAATTGAATTATTGCAATAGGACTGCTTCAATCTAGTGTGGGAAGAAATATCCAGGGAATTGTTATGGCTAGGCTTGTATAGGCCCTAGGGCCGATAGCCTAGTACCAACCTATGAACCTAGTATCTCTGCTCAGGATTGTATTTCCTAAACTACCTGTGTTTTACTATGAATTTTGCTGTATTTTGTACACTGCAAATTTAGTTTTACTAACTGTTCTTAGAATCTGTACATAATAATGTCTACATATATACTAACTACCACCTGGTGCTTTTCTCCAGGGCCTCCACTGAAAATGGACTCCTTTTGGCCCACTGGACTTTTCCAGTAAACAAATGCCAATAAATAAATACATGAATGAATGTTTGAAGCCAAAAGTCCCCATATGTTCTTCATATACTTGTGGTCACCAAATCATCAACCAGAAACCACAAACAAAACATGTGTATCTTTTTATTGTCACTGCGATCACCAGGTCACCAGACAAGACCCATACCAGTGCTTTATTTATTGCTAGAATAATTGTACATTGTGGAGAAAGGTCTCAAGTGTTAGCACGTCATGTTGCTTTTTAGAAGGACAAGGCAGACAAAACTGATCACCCTAATCTGTTGCTAGATGACAGTCAATGAAGGATTCACAAAAATGGCCTAGCATGATCATACACCAAACTTGGATAACAGAGCGAAGGTGAGGGATAAGAAACCCTGTCCTTGTGGAACATGAGGTACGGTTGACTCACTTTAAGTGCTTTTAACTTTGGTACTCTCCTAGATGAAGTCAAAGCAATGACTAAAACAGTTTCCATGTTAAGAGCTTCAGTTCATCCTGATGAGATGGTTCAGATGGAAAACAGTAAACTTTTCAAGCACAAAGTTAAGGTTCCAAGAACAGCAACCGGTCTGCTAGCTGGATGGATATTTAAAATCCCTTTCAAAAATGTGAGAATGGTTAGAAAGGGGTTGCAAGAGCAGACAAGTACAAATATCTGACAAATGCAACTTAACAGGGGACCAAAGACAGTAACTCCCACAAATAATCAAGAACCACAGGCAGCTGGGTGGTGGGCCTGAACAGGGTCCTGTTTTTTCTGGTACAAACTAAAAACATCTCTTCCACTTGCGTATCTGATTTCCTAGTAGTACTCTTATTCATCTCCTTTAGTACCTGTTGCACATCCTCAGAAAAAAAAGTTGTCTACAAGGTATCAAAATTCTTCATCCAGGCAGTTGCACAGTTTTTTGGACTGAGTGTATCCAAAAAAAAAAAAAATCCAGTTTTGAGTGAGCAAATCCATTATGTGGGGAAGTCTCATGTTATACCCCTCCATAAAGGTGGTAACTCTACTGAGTTATCCAATTATAGACCCATAGCCATCTTATCACCTCTGGCAAAAATAATGGAAAAATGCATCCATAAACAGCTCCTGTACTTTCTAACCCAAAACAACCTACTGGCTTACTCGCAGCATGGCTTCAGGCCACATCATAGTAGCACCACAGCTCTCCTCACCTTCTCTAATGCTATAAACTATAACAGAAGCAACAAGTTATCTTCAGCCCTCTTCTTAGACCTGTCCAAGGCTTTTGACATGGTCAATCACCATCTTCTCATCAACACCCTGGCGGCAATGTCCCTAGGCAATCACTCTCTTTGATGGTTTGAATCCTACCTGAACAATAGACTTCAATCCGTCCTATGGCAGAACAAACTCTCAAACCTCCTACCCAACACTCTAGGTGTCCCACAGGGGTCTATCTTGGGACCACTTCTGTTTTCCATTTATCAATGACCTCCACAAAGTCATCCCTGAAGCCATCTGCATTCAATACGCAGATGACTCAACGTTGATCTGCAGTGGCACCTCGCAAACAGTGCTCCTATCAATAACTCAGAGTACTTTCAACCTAGTAGAGAACTGGCTTGCCGCTTGCTGTCTGATTCTAAATCCTAATAAAACAAAACTCCTACTTTTCACCCCCACGCATAGATCCCCAGCGTTATCTCTCCCCATTAAGGCCAATAACGGTACCATAATCTCTCCAGATGCCCATACAAAACTGCTAGGAGTCATTATAGACAAAAATCTTAAGTTTGATGTGCACATCAACAAAACAATCAAAACCATCAACAGAAAACTGGGATCACTATATAGGATAAAGCCATTCCTTACCCCTTATGCTAGGACATCCATTGCCCGCTCCCACCTACTCTCCACACTCTACTATGCTTCCCCTTTACTTGCCAGCCTAAATAAAACTGACCTTAACAAACTCTCAAGCTGCTATAACATAGCAAGATTTGCAACTGGTCTACCCTATAGGACATATCATTGTAAAAATCTAAATTATCCTGGATGGCTAGAGCTTCCCAGGCCAATTCAGTATAATCACCTCATTGTGGCTCACAAAGCCCTTAACCAACCAGATAATACACCTGCCCTGAAAAACATCATCTATCCGCACTCCAACTCCAGATCACTCTGGTCATCAATAGACTATTAGTGCAAACAATCAAATCCAACAACTCAGCTGGTGACTCCCTGTTCACCAACTCTGCTGGAAAAATTTGGAATTCCCTTCCTGTTAACATTACCCTAGATACCACCCTATCTCAATTTAAAAAAGCTCTCAAGGAGCATTTCAAGTCTCATTGGATATGTTCCTGCTCCAAGCCTGACTAAATCTTCATGCATTCTGGTGTACTAGTTCTATGTGGTACTCAATTATCTTTGTTAAGCCAGTTTAAAAGATGGTTAGACTGTATTAATCTATAGGGACTATAAAATGCGTTATATTTGTATAAATTTAACCAGACTGTAAAATGTGTTCTATTTGTATAATGCTATGATGACTCGATCTATATATACATCATAATGATTGTATATGAAACCACCCTGGAGCTTTTCTCCCTGGGCCTCCGCTGAAAATGGACAATGTATCCAGTCAGACTATCCCGGTCAATAAATGTAAAATAAATAAATAAATACATAAACTGTCCTTGCCAAAACTGAAAATAAGAGAGAACCACTGTTACCTGCACCAAAAGGGAATCTTTCTTTGTTGTCTCTAAATATTTCTGTTAAATTCTATGTAAAACTGACACTGTACCTGTCAATGTTGTTCTTGTTTTATTGGAGCTTTTCTCCCCAGGCCTTTGTTGAAAATGGGCTCACACCCAGACGGACTATCCCAGTCAACAAATTTTAAATAAATAAATAAATAATCCCTACTGTACCTTGGTGTTGGAGACAGATCAAATTCCTTCACAGTTATCTGCTTTCCTTTCTTAACCAGCTTCTCAAAAACCTGTTCAACTGGAGACCTGAAAAGGAATTATTTGTCTAATGGAGCATCCAGTAATTCAGCCTTGACCTGATCTGACAGGGGCTAGGTCCTGAGCTATGCATGTCTGCAGATGACAGAATTTGTGGCAGCTGCTCTGCATGATGCATCCAAAGCATCACAGCTACACATTAGGGATAGTCTGGATATTTGTAAAACTTCTCTTCTGCCTCCTGAATTTGATAAGGTTCTATATGCAATGCAGTCCACCTTAAATGAAATTTTGTCTTATAAGGATTCAAGGGACTTCAGAGTATGGGACTGGAAATTCATTGCTCTCATTGCAAGGTTGCCAGAGGTATAAGCTTTTTGCTCAAATCTGTCTAATAGTCTACACTATCATTAAGTAGGGGATGTCTAGTTCGCCCTTTAGGTACACCTTTTGTGGATTCAGTAGACTACTGAGGGGTCAATCTTAGGATTTTTAACAAGTTGCTTGTGGGAGTCAAACACTCTGTAAAAGCTTCCAAGGAGCTGATGGTAAAGAATCAGGATGTAAAGCAATGTCTTTAAAGACATCATCCAGTACTACATGTACAGGAGTTATAACCAATGGCCTGGGAGAAGGCAAAACAGCAGGTCCCTATAATGGTTCTGAGCTTGTGAGACCTGTTGCTTTCCCATCTGAAATTCTCCTCCATTTTATGAAGGGTATCTCCAGAAGAGAGGGTGCTATCCAAGTCTGGATCTGGGTAAGTTTGTGATGGGAGGTGCCAGGAATAGGACAATTCCTCTTCAGCTTCTAAACTTGAGGAATTTGAATCTTGCTGAAAGGCCATCTCCCTGCTTCTTTTAGGCGGGGAGGCTTCAGCAGCAGAAGTGTAGGAAGACTCCCTGGATTTCACAAAGGCTATGAATTCCTGTGCTATTTTATGAGGTCTTGGCCTGAGGTGAAGCGACTGAAGGGAGAGGCAAAGAAAAAGATATGTTTCACTTCACTTTAGATGTCTGTTTGGAAGGGATGAACAGGGATTTGTGATCGCCCTACCAGAATTTCAGTGAATGTCTCAGGAGCTGAGGTGGACAGGATGTCTCTCTCAACACTCACAACCCAAACATTGGAAGCTGAGGCCTGCTGAGCAACTTCAGATCCAATTGACATGTGTGTCATGGTAATAGAGGTAGGTAGTCCTGACAGGTCACACCAGAGGGGGTTTGGGCCTAGGAGTTGCCGGACCAGGGGGCTGCAAATCTGCCTCATCTGGATTGTCTCTTGACTTAGGAACTCGAGCTAGAACGTTATCGGAAATGTTACAGTCCTTGATTTTCTTGTCTTTCCTTTTCTTCATAATGATGCTTGCAGAAACTTGTGAATGTGAAGACCCAGCAATAGCTGTGGGTTATGAAGCTACTAAGGAAACGAAAACTGAGGACTTCATATCGGTGACCAATATCTTGGCCCTACATTTAAGGATTTTTGCTTGGAATTTAACACAGTCAGGATAATTACAGATATGCTGAAGCTCCAAGCAGAATAGATAAAATGAGTGAAAATCTTTATGCAGGATTTGCTTCCCACACTTCAAGTAATTGTTGACCTTTTAATATTAAATTCTTTTTGGAAAATCCCCAATGGGGTACTTATCTGGCTGGAAAAAGGAGACACTCTGGAAAAAAAACAACCAACCAATGGAATGAGAGTATTTTGAACATACGTGAAATGCATCAGACTGCATGGCTAGAAAGAACTGAAGGGAGCACCGATGGATGCCCTTCTTACATCCTAACATTCAAACGTTGATCTTTGGATGCCCATTGGCTAGAGATGATGCAAAGACTCTGGAAATCGAGCCAGTCACAGGTTCCTGCATGGTAGGAAGAACCACGAATCAGTACTGCAATACTGACTACTAGGAATATCTGATAATAGTCAAACACAACATATCTTTAAAAAAAAGTCTGAACTGTTCACCAGTGGGAATGGGATGATTGTTATCTGTTAAATCTAACTTTACCACGAAAGCTACAGAACAAAGAAGAGGTTAAAGGGACTGAAGGGATAACATTTTGAACTTTGGAATCTTGACAAAAAGATTTAAGAACAGTTCCAGCACAGGGCTCTAGGATCTTTTTTTCATTAAAACCATAGGATCTTAGGATCAAATTACATTACTAGGCTAATGGCCCTAGGGCCTTTACAAGCCTAGCCAAGTTCAACCCATGTTCCCAGGGATGTCTGGTTCAAGTGGAACCCCCAGGGATAATTTGTGGTTACCAATCCAATTGTCCAAACTGTGCTTAAATAGGGCCAACAAGGGGCTTTGTTTAACATGAATTGGAAGCTTGTTCCAAAGTTGGGGCAACCTCTGTGAGACAAATCTGTCTTTCCAGTAAGTTCTGTAAGTTCTGTTGATGTCACATACCGGGTTAAGGTCCTTTGAGTGAGTGATCAGAAAAATCCTTGAATAAAAGCTTTTACCCATCTCACAAGGGGCACTGGTTCTAATACTCTGTGAGCCAGCATCTGATGCAGAATGGGAGAAAACAAGTAGATTTGCTTCACAGGGCAAGGAGGAATTCCCTGGAACAGGGGGAGGGATCCCCATTGCCAAATGCACCCATGCTGAATTACCTTTAAAACCTATTTGTCTGTCACAATCTGCTGCCACAAGGAAAGATGAAGCATCAGAACTATGGGGAGGTTGCCAGGGTGGGGGAAGGATCTGAACAATGAAACGGGCATGATGACTGGGAGGACTGTCCTTGCTTTTGACACTTTTCCTCTCTTTTTGCCAATGTTTTTAAAAATGAAAATAAATGGGGTGTATATTTTTCTCTCTCTTTTGATGTTCAACAAGTTTCCTTTCTTGACGTGCTGGTTAGTAAGCAACTCGATGGGACTTTAAATACCACGCTATTTAGGAAGGTAACAGAATCTAACAGTTTGTTGGAGGCAGACAGCTGCCATTCATCTTACACTGGTAACAATATTCCTAAGTCCCAATTTTTAAGGGTCAGACGAATATGCTCATCTTCGGATGAGCTGTATAAAAATAATAAGGAACTGACTGATAGGTTTCATGTTGGGGGATACAAGGATGCTATTATACATCAGGCTCAAAGTTTTGCACAGTCTGTTGATAGATCAACTTTGTTGAAATATAAAACATGTTCTCAGGATGACCATCAGAAACGTTTTATTACTACTTTTGGTGCTAATTCTAGACGGTTTTGCCATCTGCTTAATAAATATTGGGATCATCTGCATCATAACTACATTTAATAGAGTGGCAGACTACCTGAGATGTGCAGCCCAGTTAAGAAAGGCACAACGTCTTCCCTTCAAAATCAGAAAGATCAGAGACAGCCTGTGAAGCCTGAGAAAGAACAGCTAAAATATACCTGGTCATATGGGTCTGGTAACTGATGGCCCGAAAGGCTAAGGTGGTAGCAGGGCATTCCATGTCTCTACTGTCCTTGTTAAAGGAAACAGTTTAGTAGAAGGCAAAAGCTTAGAGAGCTTGTCAGAAGAGAAAGCCACCACAGATGAGTGAGTAGAAGGACAGTCATCAGGCACCTTGTAAAATCTGTCAGGTTTCTTAGGAGCTGGAGGTTCAGAGTCTGGGCCCACAGAAGTAGCAGAAAAGGGATCTAAAAGAGAACATAAGACAAGGGGTACAGCAGAGGGCTTAAGGGACTCCATCTGATGGAGTTCATAACACCTCTTCTGAATATGAGAAACCTGAGAGCACTCCCATTTAAAGTACTCCATCCTATGAGAAATAGTATCCCCAAAAGAGAGTTCATCAAAGGCAGAGTCTGAGCTAATAGAATCTTTCTCTTCAAAGCCATAATCCAAAGGAGAAGGGATCTGAGAGGAATACGCTAAAGATTCTTTCCCAGAATCTAAGTCCACATCAGAGAAATCCTGCTCTCTGTGCTTCTTGAGTGGGGTACAGGACCAAAGGGGAGCAGGCACAGAAACTCCTTGGGGAACCTTCAAGGCCATCAATGTATTAAACAATCCATGGGTAAAATATTGCCATTCACCCTGGGGATCCTCAGAAGCAGAGGAAACTTGATTAGTTTTTTGTTTTTTCTTTTGAGGGACATCCTCCCTAAACACCCTATGAGGTTCAGACCCTTGCCTACATTTTAACGCAGTAGGAATATCCTCCCGAACAAGTATCTGAGGAATTCCCCGCAGACCCTCTGAAACCATCGGATAAGGTTCCTCCCCAACATCCAGAATGGACATCTGCAGAGTCTATTAAGATGTGTGAGAAGTAAGATGCATCTGACGTAACAACCGGGCAATCCTCTGGCCCTAGAGAGACAACTGGGGGTGGCAGGATAGCAGCTAAATCAGTCCTAACTCTTTTGGCCTTTTGCTTGGCAGGTGGCTGACCTTCTGGATGGTAGGATTCCACCACCACATCCTGCAACAACAATTTAAGACTTTGGTTCTCCAGGTCGATGGAGAAGGAGGAGAGACTATAGGGTCTAAGGGATAAAAGCATGGCAGATAGAACACTGCATATGGTCATGAGACGCCCCCAAACAAAACAGACACTGTTCGTGATGATCCTTATGGGGAGTCTGCTCTCATACTGAAATTTTCCCTTTCTGGGTGACATGAAAACCCACAACACTGAATAAGAAAGAAAAGATAGGAAGAAATCGTAAAGGGGCATTTATCTGAAACATGGCTCTGTGACCAGCACAGAAGAAGGAGCATTCATACAGACATTCAATGATGGCATTCAGACTGGCAGCAAAGAAGTTCTAAGGTATGTATGTCACCTTTATGCCCCACACCTTCAGCGAGAAGCATATATGTGACATATGTTCATAGGTTCATAGGTAGGTACTAGGCTTACGCCACACAAGAAAGTTATTTTCCTGTGTCACTGACAAGCAGAGACACAGAAGTGATCCCCGAGGTGTATTTCCTATTTCCCATCCATTCATCAAGATTTTTCTTGAAGAGTGCTAATGAAGAACTTTGCTTGACATAGATGGGTAGCCTGTTCCAGAGTATGGGAAGTGTCTGGGATAGGAATCTATCCCACCAGCATGTCCTGTTTATTGTGGTGACAAGGTTTAGGTCCCTAGAGTGTGTAGCTTGGAGGGATTGGGATTTCTTTAGGTGTAGCATGTCCAACAGCTCTGGGTTTGACATAGCTTTATATGTTAGGCAGAGATCACCTCTGAGTAGGCGATATGCTACAGAGTAAAGCTGTAGTTTTTGACGCGGTCAGTGTAGGGCATTTGTTTGAGTCCAGTAATCCTCTTTGTGAGGTACTTCTGTGGCCTTTCCAGCAGCTGCAGATGTTTTGTAAGGTACATTCCAAAAGGGGCGTTGTACTCTTTAATGGGTCTAATGAGTGATGAGTAGAGGGTAACGATGACCTCTTTTTTCCTGGACGAGAACCCTTTTATGATGAGGTGTGCCACGTAGAAGGACTTCCTGACTACTGTGGCGATGTGACTATCAAAGGAGAGACTACTGTCCACCTGGGGTCCCAGGGTCTCTTATCATGCATTCGGTGTTAAGTAGATTGCTACCTATGTGGTAGTTCATGTGTACAAAGTTTTTACCAAAGGGGATGACACTGCACTTTTTGGCATTGAGCTTGAGGCCATGGCTCTGACACCAGGCATCTGTCTCAGAGAGGCCCTTCTGTAGGATGTTCACATCATTTGGGGACTTAACTATGGCTCCTAGTTTGCAGTCATCTGCGAACTTCGTTAGCCAGAGGCCTTCTGTGTTAACCTGTACTTCAGAGAAGTAGATACCAAATAGGAGCGGTCCCAGGACGGAACCCTGTGGTACTCCACTTGTCACTGGTATGAGGTCAGATTTGGAGTCTGCAACTTTTACAGTGTGGGTTCTGTCAGTGAGCCAGTTGGCAACCCATCTTGTGACGTAGGGATTTATGCCTAGTTGAGTTTAGCTATAATTCCAGAATGGGGGATGGTGTTGAAAGCCTTGGCGAGGTCAAGATAGGCTGTGTGAACCACTTTACCCTAATCTATGGCTTTGGTGACTGCCTCAAAGAAGTCAATCAGGTTCAGGAGGCAAGATCTGCCTTTCACAAACCCAAACTGAGTGGGATCCAGAGTTTGGAGGTTACCAATGTCTTTGTTTATGAGTTCCATGATGATATGTTCCATGGCTTTGCAGACCAGGCTCGTCAGGCTAATAGGTCTATAGTTCCCAGGATCAGTGGTGGCTCCCCCTTTGTGGAGTGGGATAACTGTTGCTGTGCGCCATTCAGTGGGCACAAAGCCTGATGCGAGGCTATTATTGAACATGGTGCTTAAGTGGGGAGCCAGTTCATTCTGAAGTTCGTGTAAAATGCAGCCTGGGATGTTGTCTGGTCCCATGGATGCTGTGTTTTTGGCTTTAGAGAGTGCAGCTTTCACCTGCGTAGTTGTGATTACAGGAACTCTGCATTCTTCCTGTATAGATATGGGCCCTTTAGGGGGTGAGGGGGGGGGGGTAAAGTTAGCACTGAACCTATCTGCCAGGATGTTGGCAATATCAGTTGGTTCTGTAATTTTCATGCCTTTGTGCTGTAACTCAGAGCAGATCTGGGTGTTGCCATTGAGGTTCTTGACATAGCTATACAATGCTTTGTGGTTGTCCTTGGAATTAGTGGCAATTTTATTTTCGTAGCTAGCTTTGGAGGATCTTATAAGGGATCTCAGCTTCTTACTGAGGCTGACCAGGGAGCTCCTCCACTCATGGGATTTTACTCTCTTTTGCAACAGTTTCTTCCTTCTGTTGTACAGTTTGTTTATGGCAGAGGACCACCAGATTGGCTTCCTTTTTCTGGAGGATCACGTCTTGGTTTTGTTTGGGATAGCACGATCCATGCACTCATGTAGGTGCTTATAGAGCGCATTTGTGTAGGATTCAGCAGTTGTAACTGTATTGTCCATCTGCATGGGTGTCATGAAGTTCACTACTTCTGTCTTAAGAAGCATGAAGTTGGCTTTGGAGAAATTTCTTACTGTGGTTTCCTTAATGGGGGGAATCGGACCAACGAGGAGTTGACTTCAGGTGTGGAACACCGGTCACTCATGCTGGTAATGACTAGGTCTAGGATATTGTTGCCCCTGGTGGGGGTGTGGATAAGTTGATCTAGGGCATTGGAGTTTATGAATTCCAGAAAGCATTGTGCTAAGGAGTTAGTACATGAGTAGTTTTCCCAGTTAATAGTGGGGTAGTTGAAGTCGCCCATTATTAGGGTGTTTGGTTGAACCCTAATATTTTCCAGTACATCAAGAAAGGAGGAGTGGGAATCCTGGGGCATGGTGGGGATCTGTAGCAAGCTACAATTTGGATTGCAGTTTTGCCAAGAGTTAGTTGCACTTGGATAACCTCGGATGCATTATGCTGAGCAACTAGCCTGGAGGTGTGGATATCCTTAATGAATATGGACACGCCCCCACCTTTGGTGTTTCGGTCCAGGTTAGATGGCCGAAAAGTGTGGTATGAGTTATAGCCTGGTAGTGCAGGGGTGCTCTCTGGAGCCTTGAACCAGGTCTCAGTCACTGCACAGATATCGTTGTTCTCCATTTTCAGGAGTGCCTCGAGTGAGTGCATTTTGAAATTTAGACTTCTAGCATTGAGTAGCATTACCCTCAGTTTTTGCTTACCTGTTCCTGTTATGGTGGTGAATTTGTTACTTGAACCCTGCCTAAAAAAGGCACTATAGGGGCAGCAAGAGCCTTAGCCAGTATACGGAATCCTAGGGGTGACCGGTGCAGGCCATCTGTGGCAAAGCATCGTGGTCTGTTGACCATGTAATCCCAAGCAGACAGATACTGGATCCCCTTTGAATGACACCAGAAGCTTAGCCAATTGTTGAAATCAATAATTTTGTCCTTGTACTGCGGTATCATTCTGGGCAATGGCAGAATGCTACTCAGGGCTAGGGTCATACCTGCCTGGGCTACAAGATCGCAGAGCTCTTCCATGTCTCTTTTCATGTAGTCCAGGGAGGTACATCTCAGGTCATTCACACCAACATGGACAATGAGAGAGTCATATTTGTACTTGTTGTGGAGTGATCTGAGTGCGTGGGTTATGTGGCGGATCCTGGCACCCGACAGGCAGCTGACAGTAACCTTCTCCTTGTTTAGCCTGGTGAGTGGGACATCAGTGTGCCTGACTATAGAGTTACCTATGACTAGTGTGTTGGGTATGTTGTTTTGCCTTATTGGCTGTGTTTGAGTGGCACACTGAATCTGTGGGCTATGTGTAATTTGGGTTGTGTTGGGGGATGGAGGTTGCTTGTGTTTCTGCTTTGGAGGTCTCTGTGTTTAGGCAGATTATTATTGAGAGCCTCCGCGAATGTTTTTGAGTTTCTATGTGTGGATTTTGGTGGTGTAGATGTAGTGAGACTATCTGATGAGTGTGGTGTGGTGCAAATGTTTACCTTCTCCTCATGACTGTCAGGTTCAGTCTTGATTGGTGACAGCTTTAACTCCAGTTTGGCTAGATAAGTGCATCTCTTACAGGTTGTAGTGCTGGGTGGTAGGAGGAGAGGGTTGTTTGTGTACACGAGGCAATTTCTACATTGCCGCAAGATGCCCAGATTCATCAGATAGACAGGGGAGGACACTGGGAGCTGACCCTTGGACATGCCTGAATAAAAAACTATTTCCCTCTAGATAAGTGAGGAAAGTGAGTACAAGAGCTGTTTTTCTCAACGCCAGTGAGAATAGTAAGTACAAAAACTGTTTTCCTTTAGGTAATGAGGAAGATTGAGTGCTATAGTAATTAGTAGCTTATTTAGTGCTTACAAGTTCTGAACAAGTGCTGAGTATGAATAAGCAAATTTAAGTGCTAAAACTAAGAATCTGTATCTGCACTAGACGAGTTACAGGACAGAAACAAGTGCAAATGCAGGCTTTCAAATCAGAAAGTTGAGAGAGATGGAAGATTGCTCTATGTCTATAAAAACCTAACGCTTTGGTATACTGACTGAATGTTGGGCTACTGTTGGCAGGGAATCCCTTTAGTAAAGAATACTGCAACAGTGATATGGTAGTAAAGAATACTGCAACAGTGATATGGTAGTAAAGAATACTGCAACAGTGATATGGTAGCAAAGAATACTGCAACAGTGATATGGTAGTAAAGAATACTGCAACAGTGATATGGTAGTAAAGAATACTGCAACAGTGATATGGAAGGACAAGTGTTACTGAAATACATAAAAAACTGACAGTCTCCCAAAACACAGTATCCTGCCCCCAAATACACAACACATGAAGAAAAAATTTGTAAACAAACAATTTTTTTACACAAAAAGTGCACATAAGCATTTACACAAACTCCCTTAGACATGCAATGGAAGTTCTAAAAACAATTAGTTTCCTATTAAAACCATATTTCAGTCCAAAAAAGACAAGTTTAAGTTTTCCTCATGAAAACAGATTTAATGGAAGGTTTTTCCCCCAACAGATGATATATCTGTCCAGATATGAAGGACCATTAGCTGACCAACAGTTCCATGGGGCCAACTAAAGGAGCTCCATTCAGTGGTAAAAAAAAGCTTTGAGGATATTCACGCAGAGTGTCCTTATATGGAGCTTCTCTCAAGCTCTTAAAAATTAAAGTGCATAAAAGGTGCCCTTAAGGTTAGAAGGCTGGATGGTCCAAAGAGGCAGGACCCGAACAGCTTAGGCTGCTGCAACAGTGATCTATATGTTGACCATCTTAAAGGGCTGCTAGCTTTTTTTCATATATGTTTGTGGTTGGTCTGAGATGATGAGGTGGAAAATCTACAGAAACAGTGGAAAGCCATGGGTACTAACAAGCAGCAGCTAATGGAAATAGTCAAATGGAACAAAATTTAGATGCTACAGAGAACAGAATAAGAAGAGTGAATCTAAAGATTTATGGTGTTTTGGAGATTGATAGAGAGAGAGAGAAAGATGAAAAGCAGGATTTGCTAAATTATATTAAGAGCAAGATGGAGGACTGGAAAGCTTTGCCAAGGAGTCAGGCACTGAATCATCAAAAAGACTGGAGTTGCCAAAAAATGAGATGAAGTCAGGAAAGCAGTCCAATTCTGGTGTTTTTAGCATCATGTTGTAAAAAACTGCAAGTACTGTGGAGACTGTGGCAACCAGGGCATAGACTGAGTGTTGCAGTCTGACCAATGACTGCAGAGCACGATTATTCAGATTTGACATTAGAATGCGTTATACACTTTATTAATGTGATCTGAGACTATAAAAAAAGAAAACTGAAATTTAAGTATTCTTTCCTGGCAACTCTGAAAGTATGCTGGAATGGTAGAAAAATATATTTTGATGATCCAGAAGAGGCTATTCAGTGATGTAAGAAATAGCCTGTGCATCTGACCCAAAAGTATATGGAACAGAAAAATAAGAATACTGCACACTTATGAAATGTGAACACATCAGTAGATGATGACCACAAACTGGATGAAAAATCAGATTCAGCTGAAAAGTTGCCACTGTTCCTGTGTGCATACCAAGGATTAACACGGTTGCACAGTCTGGAACATGTCATGTGAAACTACTACAAAGTAAAACATGGATGAAAGATCCATAAAGAGCCAGAGGACTAAATAAACACTTGATGAAGACTGGAGTACATTTGATAAAAATAAGGAAAAAAGAAGTTATGTACTTACTATAATGTTCCATTTGCATTGTCCATCCCTGTCCCATTTACCTCAGAGTTTGCAGATTAGAAATAAAGTACAATTAAAGATGCCTTAATGGAAACAGTATCTGCTATGCCTCAATATATGCCATAATTACTATGAAAGTATTCATTCCACAAAAAAAAAAAAAAAATCTTTAAAGGCTGGGGGATGGAGGGAGGGGAATCAAGGATAAATGAAGATGGACAAGACAGATGGAATGTTATGGTAAGTGCATAACTTCTTTATCTGATGTTGTCAATCTTCATTTTGGGTAATAAAGGTATGGGGAGAAGCCCAAGTAGCCGCTGCACATATATCAACCACTGAAGTTCTCAACTGGAGCACTGCTGAAGTGGTAACAGATCTTGTACAATGTGCCTTCACAGGTTTAGGCAAAGCAATTTTCTTTTTGTCATAAATAAAGTAAATGCAATCCTTGAGCCATCTGGCTAAGGTAATTTTGCTCAAAAACTTCAAAATACCACAAACTAGTAAAAAAGTAGAAACGAGCAAGCTCCAGGTACACAACACCACATTATTTATTAAATTCGTGAGCGCTTTCGTCGGAGAAAGTGCTCCAACTTCATCAGACTCTGATGAACTAGTTTAAGGTAATTTTACTGACAAGTTTACCAAAACTAGCACTTGAAAAGGATGCAAACAGTTGGTCAGACTTTCCGATGTCTTTAGTTCTATGATGATAAAAACATAATTGTCTGTGAATATCTACCAAATGTAAAAGGTATTCACCTCTGTTCAAAAAGTTTGGAAAGGATACAGGCAAATTAATAGACTGATTGATATTAGATAAGGTGGTTTACATGATAAGACCTAAATTTATGAAATCCTTCTAGCAGAGGTTATTGCCACCAAAAATAATGTTTTCCAGGACAAGTTCTTTAGATCATAGTCTGTCGATGGTTCAAAGGGAGGACATATGATGGATTGCAACACTAGGCTTGGGTCCCAAGGAGGAGTAGGATCTTTGAAAGGGGGTTTCAGTAACATTGTCCCTTTTAAAAATGCCTTACAGAGTCTATGAGAAGCCAAGGAACATTCTTCCAAACCATCATGGAAGTTTGAAATTGCTGCTAGTTGAAGTCTAATTGTAGCAGGGGAAGCTCCTGCATTGAAAAGAGAGGCTAAGAAGTCTAAAACATTTTCAATAGAAGCAGAGAAGGTCAATATATTTCTCATGGAGCCCAAATGGTAAATCTCTTCCATTTACTACTGTATAGTCTCCAGGTGGAAGGCCTAGGAGAAGCTAAGAGAATTTTGCGTACTGAGGAAGAAAGGCTAAGCCACCTGGTAACTAGTGGAACTGGAGGAACCATGCTGTCAGCTTCAGGTTCAGAATGTCTGGATGGACTAGTCCGTCTGGATGTGACAGAAGGTCTGGAGCTGGGTCCAGAGTCCAAGGTCATCGAATCAGATAAGACCAAAGAAATGGGAACATACTTGTTCAGGCCAATAAGGTGCAATGAGGTTCATAGGTAGGTACTTGGTTATCGGCCCAAGGGCCTACATAAGCCTAGCCAGCAAGGTTCCCTAGCTTATGCCACCAAGAAAGTTATTTTCCTGTGACACTGTCCAGCAGAGACACAGACGTGATCCCCAGGGTGTATTTCCTACTTCCCATCCACTCATCAACATTTTTCTTGAAAAGTGCTAATGAAGAACTTTGCTTGACATAGATGGGTAGCTTGCTCCAGAGTATAGGAAGTCTCTAGGACAGGAATCTATCCCTCCAGCATGTCCTGTTTATTGTGGTGACAAGGTTTAGGTCCCTAGAGCGTGTAGCTCGGAGGGATTGGGATTTCTTTAGGTGTAGCATGTCCAACAGCTCTGGGTTTGACATAGCTTTATATGTTAGGCAGAGATCACCTCGGAGTTGGCAATATGCTACGGAGTAAAGCTGGAATTTTTTGAGGCTGTCAGTGTAGAGCATTTGTTTGAGGCCAGTAATCCTCTTTGTGAGGTACTTCTGTGGCCTTTCCAGCTGCTGCAGATGTCTTGTGAGGTACATTCCAAAAGGGGCGCTGTACTCTATAATAGGTCTAATGAGTGACGAGTAGAGGGGAACAATGACCTCTTTTTTTCCTGGATGAGAACCCTTTTATGATGAGGTGTGCCATGGAGAAGGACTTCCTGACTACTGTGGCAATGTGACTATCAAAGGAGAGACTACTGTTCACCTGGGTCTCAAGGTCTCTTATCATGCATTTGGTGTTAAGTAGATTGCTGCCCATGTGGTAGTTCATGGGTGCAGAGTTTTTTACCAAAGGGATGACACTGCACTTTTTGGCATTGAGCTGGAGGCCATGGCTCTGACACCAGGCATCTGTCTCAGTGAGGCCCTTCTGTAGGATGTCCACATCATTTGGGGACTTGACTATGGCTCCTAGTTTGCAGTCATCTGCAAACTTTGTTAGCCAGAGGCCTTCTGTGTTAGCCTGTACTTCAGAGAAGTAGATACCAAACAGGAGAAGTCCCAGGACGGAACCCTGTGGTACTCCACTTGTCACTGCTTTGAGGTCAGATTTGTAGTCTGCAACTTTTACAGTGTGGGTTATGTCAGTGAGCCAGTTGGCAACCCATCTTTTGACATAGGGATTTATACCTAGTTTAGTGAGTTTAGCTATAATTCCAGAATGGGGGATGGTGTTGAAAGCCTTGGTGAGGTGAAGATAGGCTGTGTACCAACTTACCCTCATCCACGGCTTTGGTGACTGCCTCAAAGAAGTCAATCAGGTTCAGGAGGCATGATCTGCCTTTCAGAAACCCGAACTGGGTGGGATCCAGAGTTTGGAGGTTACCAATGTCTTTGTTTATGAGTTCCATGATGATACGTTCCATGGCCTTGCAGACCAGTCTCGTCAGGCTAATAGATCGATAGTTCCCGGGATCAGTCGTGGCTCCCACTTTGTGGAGTGGGATAACTGTTGCTGTGCACCATTCAATGGGCACAAAGCCTGATGCGAGGCTATTACTGAACATGGTGCTTAAGTGGGGAGCCAGTTCGTTCTGAAGTTCATGTAAAATGCAGCCTGGGATGTTGTCCGGTCCCATGGATGCTGTGTTTTTGGCTTTAGAGAGTGCAGCTTTTACCTGCATAGTTGTGATTACAGGGACTCTGCATTCTTCCTGTATAGATATGGGCCCTTTAGGGGGTGAGAGGGGGGTAAAGTTAGCACTGAACCGATTTGCCAGGACAGTCGGTCAAAGTAGCTGCTGCACTTGTTGTTTAGGGTAGACACAAACAGGTCGCAGCAAGGCTGGCCCCACTGATGGAAAATCCTTTCCACCACTTCTGGACTAAGAGACCATTCGTGAGGCTGGAGAATACATCCGCTCAGTTTGTCTGCAATCACACTGAAATGCCCCAGAATGTGCTTCGTTATTAGAAAGCAGTTGTAAGAGATCACCCACTGCCACACTCTGAGGGCTTCTTGATAAAGGGGATAAGACTTGGTTTCTCCCTGCTTGTTGATGTAAAAACTACTGACATGTCTGTTTGAATTGCAAGGCCTGCACACTAGAAGTACTGTTCTTAACTCCAGGACATTGATATGCAGGTAGGCCTCTAAGGGGGACCAAGGACTTTGGACCATCCTGCCCAGGAAATGACCCCCACCCCATCTGGAGGCATCTGTGGTCACTTTTGCTGTGGGCTCTGGAAGAACATAGGGGCAACCAAGGAGAATTTGTTCAGAATACAGCCACCAAAGTAGATCCCTCCTGCAATAATTGGTGATCAGAACTTGATCTGACAAGGACTGGTGAAGGATAGACCACTGAGAAGCTAGTATCCATTGCAGTGAAACCTGGCTAGAGGGACAAGAGTTATTGAGGCTGCCATCGACCCTAGAGTTTGGAAACTAGTCAGGCAGGAACCTTCTTTCTGTGGATTACCTTTTGAACTTGTGTAATAATTCTTTGAAGCCTCTCTCAAGGAAGGTATGCTATGGCTGTCACCGTATTTAGCACAGCCCCTATAAATTTTAGATTTTGAGTTGGAGTCAATTGGGATTTGTTGTGATTTACTGTAATTCACAGGTGGGCAGAGATATTGAGAGTGTAATCTCTGGCTACTATCAACTGATGCCTAGTCAAAGCGGTTATGAGCCAGTCGTCCAAATACAGAAACACTTGGAATCCTTGCAGTCTCAAGTGAGATGCTACTACTGCCATGCATTTGGTTAACATCCTGGGGGCTCTGGTGAGACCAAAGGGCAACACTCTGAATTGGTAATGACTGGCTCCCAATCAGAAGCAAAGGGACTTCCCAAAGCATTTGCCCATCTTTATGTGGTAACACGCATCCTGAAGATCTATCAAGAACATCCACTCATGTTTCTTCAGAAAAAGAAGAACTGACTTACCATGACCATCTGGAGCTTTGTGTGATGAACTGATTTGTTCAGCACACTGAGATCCAAAATATGTCTCCAGTCCCCTATCATTTTTAACACTAAAAAGAATCTTGAGTAGGTTCTGGATCCTTTCTGGTCTGGCAGGACTTCTTGGATAACTTTTTTGTCTAGCAGTTTTTGAATTTCTTTAACTGTTGAATCCCTCTGATTGGGTTGAACATCGGGGATTTTTTTTTTTTGCGTACAAAGGGAGGATGGGAAAAGGGAATGGTATAACCTCTGGATACAATCTGTTGCACTCAGGAATATATTATGTTTAGCCAGGCATTTAGGTGAAAGGATACATATCCTCCTACTGCCTGCAGAGGAAGACAATCGGGCCTCCATTTAGGAGCACTGGAAGGGCTTACTCGGAAAAGAATCCCTGAAGCCCTGGTTCTGCGGGCCACCTCTGCTACAAGTGTGGTGTCTTCTGTTTTGGTTCCTCCTCTGCCCCTGGAGGAACTGCCTCCATGTGTGTTCTGGAAAGACTGTTGGTATTTTTTTTTTTCAAAACATTTTTTTATTTCTTCAGTAGGCTGTAGAAGTCTTCCAAAGTCGGTATTGTGTTTGTATTCCATCTTCTTGTTAAACACTTCCTTGAGATTGCAAGTATTGCCCATACTAGATACATATTTCACTCATTCAAATAAGGACCTTCGTACACATTTCATAATACCAGAGCTTTAGATAAGATAAACGATCCATTAAATAAACTGTAAAAAGTTTTTACTACCATTCCAAAATGGCTTAATTTTAACACAGTCGAAAAAAAATGTGATTCCAATATGCATTGTGTATTTGCTCACACCTTCAACATATTCCCTTTGTGGAAGAAATAATTTTAGTAATTCTATCTGGAGTTAAGAATGCCCTGTGCAAGAAATTCTAATTAAAAACTTTCCAGTATTGTGTAAAGGATATATGTTTTATTGATAACAAAATATTTGATTTAATTTCTTCAGTTAGCTGTAATGAGTGTCCTTTTGTTATATAATTTAAATATGAGGATTTGGGTGTTGTTTTATAATTTATCAATATCTTGTAAAATTTTGAAATACTATTTCCCATGTCATAATCACTATATATGACTTCATATAGGTATTTCATAAGTTTAGTTATTTCTTTAAATGAAGAATTACTAATTATTCGGCATGAATCTTGCAAATACATCAGCATGCTTTGCATAGTTAGCCAATCTTGTTGTAGAATTTTGTATGTTGTTTCTATTGTTTGCATATCCAGAACTTTTAGTTCTTTGGTACATTGAAACCAACAAACAAATCCTTTCTGTTCTCAGGAATTAATTATTTCTTTGTATATTTTATGTGAATAGCTCTTTGTAACTATGAATGGTATAACAAGATCAAACCAGATTTTTAAATCTATATTTGCATTAATAATGTTCCTATATGAGTCAATATAATAATCATACGAGTTTTAGAGGGCTTAGTTATGTTACATTAATACTAATACACATGTGCCATGGCAAATTGTTTTTATCTGTTGTTTGAACATTTGTAAATCAAATTCATTTATTGATATAACATTAATTCTTTCCAATTTGCAGAATAATTTGGACTTATCCAATCTGAGATTGTTTTAGATATTGATGCTTTTATATATGTTTCTATATCAGGAAAGTTTAATCCCAGTTTCCATGGTCTGATATGATGTATTAAAGTTATTCTGTTTCTTTTGGGAAACAATAAAAATGTTATTAGGCATGAGTTTATTTCTTTGAGTATATTCCTTTCTGGTAATAGTTGCATTGCCAAACCTATATATAGAATCTTGTGTAGTAAAACCATTTTTACTAACTGTAGTCTATCATCAAATGTTAATATTATTTTGTTCCACTTTTCCACAAAAATTGTATGGATGATATTATTGTAGTTTTTTGAGACTAATTCATTATCCTTGCATAACTCAATTCCTAGATATTTTAAGGTAGATTCTTGTTGCCCTAGAATGTGATACCCCTTCATCTGCAATTCTATTTTTTTTAATAAAATTTTTGATTTTGATTTATTGAAATGGAGCCCTGAAGTCCTGTAAAATGTGTCAATTAAAATATCTAATTCTTCTAATGTTGCTTTTGTATTGGATAATGTTAAAAATATGTCAACAGCAAAGTGCATTACTTTACAATTGTATTATTCATAAACATCTACTCCTTTGGTTTCTGTATTGTTACGTATTGAATCTGCCAATATTTAAATAGCCAAAGCAAACAGAATCGGTGACATGGGACATCCTTGTTTAGTACCTTTTGTTATATGTATAGATTCAGAGGTGAGAGGCTCTAGCTTAACCTATGCTAAATTATTTTTATATATATTCTTTAGTAGATGAACAAAGGAAGGAGGACATTCAAATCACCAGAATTTTGAATAAATAGTCCCAATTTAGGGAATCAAAGGCTTTCTCTATATCTAAGCCAATTATGAGTGTTACTTTATTTTCTTTACTAACATAATCTATAAGAGAAATTATCCTTTTGATATTGTCATGTGTGTGTCTATGACATATAAATCCAGTTTGATCATTATTTATTGTTTTGGATGGTGGGATTTTCATTCTGTTAGTTAATATTGTCATAAATATCTTACAGTCATTATTTAATAATGATATAGGTCTATATGAGGTACAGAGGTTGTGGATTTGTTTTCCTTTAGGATTGGTGTGATTAAGGAATATCTCCAAGAGGGTAGTAGTAAAGCTTGTGACTGAATTTCTAACAGAGTTTTATGGAAGAGGGAGTACCTTTGAAGGAAAACATTTATATATTTCCATAATTATTCCATCTATACTTGGAGCTTTATTATTTTTACCGTCTTTTATTGTATCTGTAATTTCTTTGTGGGATATGGGTGCTTGCAGATCTAGTTTTAATTTTTCTGGCATTTTTTTTTTATATTAGAACATTTTTCATCTAGATTTAATTGATCGATACGTATATTTTCTTTTTGGAAATGTTCCATATAGTGATTTCTATAGGCATCAAGAATGTCACCTACATCCGAGACATTTTCCTCTTTATCTTCATGGAAGATACTTTTAATGTTATTAGCTTTTGATTGTATTTTGATTCTTGTGGATAAATTATGTAGATATTTGGGAGAAGTGGCCAAGGTATTAAATTTTAGTTTTTTCTAAAGCTAAACTAGGTTTATATGTTATTAGAGTTTTGTTGTATTTATTGCTTAATACTTCTACTTTCTTTTTCAACTCCAAATGATTTTGATTTTTTTCAGCTTTTATTGACAAAAGTTTGGATTGTAGATCTAATAATGCAAAATCCCATTCTCTGATTTTTTTTTTTTACACCAAGTTAGGGTCTTACCATATATGTAAGCTTTTAATGACTCCCATATATTTTTTTTATTTCTCTCTGTGGTGTAATTAATATCCAAGAAGAACTGTAATTCAGATAATAACCAGGGTCTGAACTCTTTAATTTTAGCTATATATGCTGAAATTCTGGAGTTAAAGATTAATGGTTTGTACCCATTTTGAAGTTTTAATACCAATGAATTATTGTCTGAAAAGGGGCAGGGAGAGATTGAGAAATTAATGATTTTAGAGTGTAAGTCATGGGCAGCAAATATTTTATCTATTCTAGTTTAGGTACCAAATCTGTGATCTTGATGGGAAAACAACAAAGATTTATCTTCTTTAAATTTGAAAGTATCTACAAGATGAAATGATTCTACCCACTTGTTTAAAGCTTCTGATACAGCAGATGTACGCAGTGGTCTTTTATTTAGTTTCAGAAATATCAAATATACAGTTAAAATTTCCTCCTAATATTAAGTTGCCTTTAAAGTTATTGGAAATGAAATCCAAGTGTTTTTTTAACAGTTCTTGATCCAATGCCTGGAAACCAGTATAGACTGACTAGGGTCCATATTCTGTTATTATATTTAACTATTGTTAATGCCATAAAGCCTTCTTTATCTTCATACTTATAAATGATTTCTGGGTTAATCACATTTGTTTTCCATAAAATTGTTACCCCTTTTGTCTTTGTCTTATAAGTGGATTGTGCCAGTATCATATATTCCTTAGGATTACATTTGTAATTGTCATTTGTTTTGAAATGAGTTTCCTGAAGGAAGACAATTTGTGTTTTCTTCAGTTTTAAATATTTCAGTAGATTTGATCTCTTGCTAGGATTGTTTAAGCCATTGGTATTTAAAGATAATGAAGTTAAATCCATCTTAGGTTATTTAGACTATGTATTTTTTTGTTTTACTGTGAATATTAAACATTTTCCTCTGATAACTATAAAGTATATGTTTGATCTTTTAAATGAAATTATCAGTGTTATACTTTGAGTGTTTACCAATAAAGTAATGTTTAGGTCAGGCATACTAAAAATGTTTTTGTGAAATAAATTTAAATTAATTAATGTTAACAAAGCTAACATCCGCACTAGCCATGGAATGAAAATCATTCCTAATCTGATGGATAAACCTAAATCCATTAGATTATCACTCATACCTTGACAATCCAGAACATCTGAGTTCCACAAATTGAATTATCATATGGAGAATATTTGTAATAGGAATAAGCAATATTTATATTATTTTGAACAGATATAGTACTATTGTTGCTTAGACAGAATTCTAATACAATATAAAAGTCTACTTATTGTATAAGCAATTAATATTTACATGAAAGATAGATGACAAGCAATTCAATCATAGTAAGGTAGGATGTATCATATATAAAACCTCAGTAAATGATTATAGCACAGTTATTTAACATATTCACCTTTATTGATGAAGTCTTTCAAAACGTATTACTTAATATAAATAGGTGGTAATATTTACACCTAATGTTTATAATACAGTGTATTTTACTGGATATATCAGAAGTTATATTTTATTGTTTGCCAGCATTTAAGTAATCACTTTGTTGTTAACTTACTTAAAGCATCAAGTTTGTTTTATGTGAACATTGATGAAAGTTAGTGCATTTTAATTATCAGTACATCCCTCTTCCCCCCATTTCCTACACATAAGGATTTTCATATCTGTCATTTCTTATTATAAAATGAGTGAAATTATAGGTTAAAAACAACAAATTAACTTATTGTGATTAATGATTGCAAGTTCCCTTTCCACATTCATAAACTGCCATTTTATGGCATACACTAAAAGTTTTTAGATTTAAATGGCAACATTCTATTTTGTATAATCAGCAAAGGTTAAACTGAGTGGTTATTATCAATTTAATACAATTTGTTCAGAATGTGATTGTTACATTCTGTGACATTCCTAGTTCAGGCTTCTATTGTTTCCTTAAACTTTATCAGTTTAATTTCATGTATAAAACATTAGTTACTTTGGTATCAGCTTAAGTATTATGTATGGTCAAGATGAGTTACAAAACCACAATTCAAGTTAAATCAATTATATGACTTGTTATGCACATTTACTTATATGAGAAAATCATCATGCTTCCTCTTGATGTTCAATATAGTGTATGTTATTTATGACAAGTTAAAACAGTAGTGTTATTATACTCAAGCCCATGTTATTAAACTGAGTGTCTATGGTCAATTTAATACTATTTGTTCAGAGTATGACTGTTACATTCTGTGACATTTCAAGTTCAGGCTTCTATTGTTTCTCTTGAACAACTTTGTCAGTTTGATGTCATGTATAAAACATTAGTTATCTTGGTTAACAGCTTAAGTATTATATATGGTCAAGATGGGTTACAAAAACTACAATTCACGTTAAAGCAATTACATGACTTTTTATGCACATTTACTTATATGAGAAAATCATCATGCTTCCCCCTGATGTTCAATATAGTGCATGTTATTTATGATAAGTTAGGACAGTAGTGTTATTACACACAAGCCCATGTTATTAAGAACTGTCTTTAATATCTAATTTCAGCAGACTGTTTCATCTTATGTGACGATTATATGTTTTATGTCTAGATTTACTAAAATCATACATTACATAACCATTGTTTTTTTTTTTGGGCTGTTGCTTAGTTATTTGAGAGACCACAAGCTGCAATGTTTATTCTTATTAGCTCCTTCCAAGCATGTTTATACAGTCCATAGACTTTAAATTATGAGACCCTTCTAGTTTTTTGTTATGAGTATATTTCCAGCCTTACATACACACATATCAGTACTTCAAGCACAGGGAATAATGCCCATCCAGTTTTGCCAGAATACCATTCACTAATTCATGTGGTATGTTCCCAAGCTGTTTTTAAAATATCCAAACCAATATTTGTCCTGTTCCATTTTACCAGCTCATTCCATTCAGTGGCCACTCTGCCAGTGGACCACTCCACACACCCTCCATTCCCACAGATATTTCCACGAAAAAAATCCAATGACTCTCCAGCACTTCCTAATGACCCCAAACACCCCTAGAATCAGCTAGCCCCATATGTCCAACACGTCCAAACAAGCTCACCTCCCAGACCATTGCAAAAGGTTCGGCACAAGACCAAGTGCTCTTGGTCTTACACAATAACTCAGACTTCCACTCTTATGTAAGTCCTTACTGTGTCTGGACCAAAATACATTTTAAATATAAAATTGCGCTTATTTTATTATTTTTTTTTTATAAAAAATCAACTTAATGAGCTAAACAAAGTGTTGGGAGATCATCAATATGTGTACATGGGGTTTAAAACAGCCTTTTTAGTGTATATATATATATATATATATATATATATATATATATATATATATTTTTTTTTTTTAAACCAAAAAAGTCATTGCAGAGAATCACCATGGAGGCTCCTCAGAGCCGTTAAGCATTATTGTCACTCTGTCTCCATTACCATAGCAACCTAGGAGCATCGGTTTCTGTTAGTGTGTCTGTGTACTGCATACTAGAGGCTCGTGCTGCACCTGAAGCAAAGCTTCAATTCACTGCAACTTCAAGCCTAAATTTCCTCCCTTTCAGCAATGCAGCAACCAGGAAAAGAACAGAGAACAAACAGATAAAAAAAGAAAAAAAAACTCCCAACAAGCTGCCATAACAAGAGACAACACACTCCTCCAGCCCCCCCACCTCTCACTCAGCAGATGTACAAACAAACCATTCTCTGCCAAAATATCCCAAATCACAGTTCTATCCACCCCCTTTCCCTGTATCCAGGCTAAAACACTAAATGTCTCTTCCTAATTCACAAGCAGCAGTAAACCTTGATCACAAGCTGCAACCCACAGCTTCCCGGAGATGAAAACAGCAACATATAACAGCTGCCAGGCACAGCTGCATCCACATACACCATGTCAGGCTTAATCAAACAGCACTCAAAGCTATGATACCTGCCATAACTCATATTAATTATGTTTATACAGAATAATAATGACATTTGTACTAGCTGTCAGACATGGCTACATCCATGCACACCATATCAGGATTGATCAAACAGCACTTGAAGCTATGATGCCTGCCATAATTGATATTAACTATATTTAGACAAAATAATGATGACATTTGTAGTAAGAGCTTGCTACTTTAACCAGGATATACATGACATTTCTAAATCATTCTTTAACTGAAGAAGGCATTAGTGTACATGATAGCATTTTTTTTCAAAACACTCTACTGTTACTGCTATTATATATGATGTTGATTTGTTACAGTTGTGTTTGAACCTTGTTGAATTAGTTAATTAATTACTTAAATTATTATAAGTAAAATAAATGAAAAATGAACAATATAAGTATTCATTGAGTTCAAGCAGGGGAATAGAAACTTCTAAGTTTGTATTATATGTTGCTTTGTTTGGCTTATATATAATGTAAATAGTAAGCCAACTTGACCTACCTTTGTTTGTGAAGAATTATTGAACACTTTGAACATTCTGAATAAATAATTAATGTGTCTCAGTTGTTTAAGAAACCCTTCTTTTTTTACATAAAAATAGATGACAAGTGATGTACCATATCAGATGATACTTTGAGAGATGCAGTTGTAAGAGTTATTTTTGGGATAGCTACCTTGGAATCTGTTTTTTGTTTCTTCTTTCTAGCATCAGTCCAGGGATTTGTTTATTTTATTCTTTTAAGAGTAGGGGGCATCCATTCCATTTATTCTGGAATAGACACTATACTGTCATTTTTGATGAATATAGTAGCTTCTTCTAAGTCATTAAAGGTTCTCATCTTATTGACAAAAAGTATTTTTATATTGGCTGGAAAGGCCAGCTGTGCTTTAATGTTGTTTTGTTTCAACAGTTTTATTATTGGCCAGACTTTTTTCCTTTGTTCTAACATTCTGGAAGAATAATCATCGTCAAACCTTATCAAGCTCTGATTGCATTTTAAGGTTGATTTTCTCCAAGCAGATTTTAATATTACTTCCTTGTCCAGAAATGAAAGAAATTTTATAACTATGGATCTAGGTGGAGTATTTGTTGAGTTAGAAGCAGGTTTCCTCCTTGCTCTATGCGCCCTTTCAATTCCAAATGAAAGTCCCTCTTTCAAGTCTAAAAAATCAGGAATCCAGGTTGTTAAGAATGAAATAATGTCTTTACCTTCAATGTTTTCAGGCAGACCAAAGATCCTTATGTTATTTCTCCTTTCACTGTTTTCTAAGTCATCTATTTTGTTAAGCAGTCATGTATTCTGTTTAAGCAGAAATTCTTTTTGGAATTTTTCCTCTTTGAGTTTCCCTTCAATGTCATTTAAAGAAGTCTCTATTATTGTTATTTTTGTATGGTGTTGCTGTAATAGTTCCTTAAGAGTATCAGTCTGTTTTTTGAGAATTTAATTGGAAGTTTTCGAACATATTTTTAAAGCCATCCATCTTCAAAGATAGTTCCTGTAGGGTAGATGTCATCAATTGCAGTTCTTTTTTCAAAGCAGCATCTGGATGAGAATTCTTTGAGTTGTTCATATTCAGTGACTCAATATACCTCCAAGTTACTTGACAAGAAAATTTTTGCACATCTCCACCAAAATTGATATTTATGTAGTTTATCTGTAGATTTCTGACGTTTTAAACTTGACAATAATAAAATTTTCCTATATTATTATACTAGTTTTTGGAGCTCTCAAAATTCACTGCTCTCAGTTGGCCATCTAGGCTCTGCCCTTCACCCTTGGTATTTTTTGAACCACATCTTACCCTCGCTCCTCTGGTTCCTAGAAAATGATCTCTGGGGGGGTGGTGGAAAAACATACATGCAGAGCAGAAAGACTGTTGCCATCCTTCTCACACCTGGATAAAGTCTCTCTTACTTTTGGGCCAAACAAGGATGTTCTGTCAAAGGGAGCACTGACAAACAAAGATGTGAAAGGTTCTGCAAAGTGACATAGGTGCATCCAGGAGTGTCTCTCTAAGGCTATACCTGAACCCGCTGCTGTGGATGTCCCTCTGGCTGTATGTGCCTCATGGACAAATTAGACACAGACTCCAGAGTGGCTAGCTGGGAAGCCACTTTCTCTTGGACTCCCTCAGCTACAACTCCCACCAGGGTATATGACAATTTCTTGATCAGATGCCTCTGAAGTCTTAGAGTGAAGGTCAATGGAGCATAAACCCACTTCCCAAATCTATCCATGGCCCGAGACTCCCCTGTTGGGCGGAAGGACAGATGAACTCTCCTTAGTGAGTTCCTTTTTTGTGGCAGCCACTATGACCATGGCATCCACTGCTAACCCTTTGTCCCACTACTGTTCTTCAGGGGCAGATAATATTTTGTCTGGTCTCTCGAGGATAGGTTTGGTGGTTTCTGGAGCCTTTCACACCAACTGTGAAATCAAATGAATGAGTTCATCACTGAGCGGAGTCACCCAAGAGGTACACGGGTGAGTCTGAAAGCCTGCAGGTAAACAGATTCCTCCAAGAAATGGTCTGGGACTTCCAGCCACATTTTTGCTTTAGAATTTCTAGGATCTCTAAAGAAGACATCTTCAGGTGGTGATCTTGTGGACCCTTACTCATCATCAAAATCTGTGTCTTCAGTGACTGATTCCTGAGGGGAATCTAAGTGCTCCTCTTGCACTTTTGTTTCTGAGGAACCTCTTCAAGGGGATAATCTGGGAAGGTGTCAGAAGATGCTAGAACCTGAGTCTGAGAAACCTTAGGCTTCTGCACCCACTGATCCTTTGGAGAGACAGGAAGAATAACAGAGCCAGAGGAGGTATGTGTTCGAGGAGGAAGGTGCTAACTGGGTCACTGTACGGGACAGAGCCCTCTCCACTGCCTTGAAGGCTGGTCCCCCCAAAGAGGGAAGGGATCCTGGAACCAAGATAGACTGCCTTGGGACTGAGGTCACTCCCCGCTCTGAAGAGCCCACCCTTGAGACAGGAGCCAGTGCCGAACTATCTCTAGCCAAAGCTCCGAGGAGCAGGGATGGCTCCAAAAAACCTGGAGCCGAGTTCTGCTCCCTAGAACTGACAGGGTAACTACAGTTCCAAGAGGTCTCCGGTTCGAAGCCACCAAACAGCTCAGGGGAAAATTAGTGGTTTCAATAAAGTGGAAATCTCAGTGTCCAGTACAGTCGGTCCCAGGAGACTCAGAACAGTAAACTCTAGAGCTTTGGAGGAAGTCAGAGGAGGAGTGGTCAGCGGGGTGAAGGAAGGCTCGGTTCCAAGATCCAAAGGAGTCAGAGCCGAGGGGGGGGCCTGTATGTCCTCTAGCCCACAAGATTTTATTCACAAGTCTCTCCACATCGAGCTCAGAAAGACGTTTGGTGGAATGGATCAATGATATGGATAGGGATTTAGGCCTCTGAAGAAAAACATCTGGAAGCTCATCAGTGAACAGGTCTACAGATAGGGAGCAAGTAGTCCTGGGTAGAAATTCCTTTGATTCAGATACAATAGTCTGTGTTAATGTAATCAGTGCCATCAGAGAAAGAGCAGATAAATTGTCCTGCACCAGATCCTTCAATGAGGACAAAAGGAGGAAATATCAGTTTTAGCTTTGTCAGCTGTAGATATGGCTTCACTGAAGGCAGAGGGGATCAACCTGTAGATCAATGTGTGTGTGTGTGTATGTATCTTTAAGAAGCTATCCAAGGGCTTGCACAAGCGTACAAATACTGAGCACATGCAATTCTGACTGCCATTTCGTAGTAAGCTGTTGAGATGCAAGCATGTATGTATGTAAGATCTGTCTGTTAATCAATTCATTTATATTTTATAATGCTGCTGTCCATCCAGATATGTTTCTATGTATTAAAGCATATAAACAAAATTCCCTGCCTGCTTGTCATCTAAGTTAGAAAGGAACGAGCAACATAGTGTCAGAAGCAGCATGTCTAAAGGGACATGAGGATAGAAGGACAATGGCCAGAACGATTCGTTACCACAAAGAGTTTCAGTTCTCCACTTAAGTCTGTGAGGCACCCGGTTGGCACTGGAGGAATATACAGCAGTGAATCATGCCTACTGTATGCATAATTCGCAAAACAGTTCAGAAATGAGTTTCAGATATTAAAACTTGCTCAAAACTATTTCATATTTGCAAAATATAAAACAAGGCATACAGAACACTCTAAAAATATATGTACAATATTGATAAAAATATATGAATTACTGCATAAAATGTTTAAAATAAAGTCCGAATTGCATAAAACAAAATAAGAGGAAACAGCTACATTTGTGCTAAGCACATAATTTCCATATTAAAGTTATCCGAGTTATCAGAAGTGTATAAAGTGTTCACATGCTTGTGCAGTATTACAGTAAAGTTATTTCACAAGATACAGCCATTACAGAGCATATTTTGCAAAGTACAGTATTTCGAAGAGTTTGTGCATTTTAATGTTATTACAAGATCACAGAACAGTTTGTTCATACATAATTACAACAGTCATATTTTTCAGTGTGTTTGTATATACTTTGTGAGCATGGCAGATGGAGGTCAAAAACCCAGTGCACTTGTGTTTGACAATAATACTGTAGAGAACTGGAGAGTGTTTCAGCAAGAGTACGACATTTTCCTACATGCTGCATTTTCTGATAAAGATAACCATACAAAGGCATTTATTCTATTTAAGGTAGCTGTGTCAGAAGCTATTGAAAAGGAGCGTTCATTTGTGTATGCACCTGCTGTCTATGCAGAAGAGGGGGAAAACTATCAAACTGTCGTACAGGCTGAGTCAAGGGAGGACCCTGAGTGTTTAAAACATACATTTAGAGAAATGTGTACCCCCCAGACAAATGTTACAATGGAAAGGCACTTATTTTACACAAGGGATCAAAAGTCTGGTGAAACTTTTGCAGCATATATAACTGACTCGAGGAACAAAGCTAAAACATTGGTGACTTAAGGGATGAGTTGATAAAGGACAGCCTTGTGTGTAGTATTAAAGATGATGCTCTGAGAAAGACTTTGCTTTGTGACAGTGATTTAACTTTGAATAAGGCCACTGAGATTTGTCAGATATAAGAGCTCACAGAAAAGCACACAAGTATGCTTACAAATGAGAAATGCAAGCTTCCAGTAACTTCTAAAGCTCATGTTGATAGTATGCAGCACATGATTAAAAGAAACAGGCCCAAGTACGTGGCAGCAATTGTAGTCCCTGCAGCACTCACTGGTAAACCCTAGAGATTTCCAGCAAATTCTAGAATTTGCAGTCTCAGTGAAGGAAGTATGAGTGAGTTATAGCAAACTCAAAGCATGGGCCACAACCCAGTTTCACTGCCAACTGTCGTACTTGTGGTGGAAACCATGAATCTCAAAAGGAAAAATGTTTAGCTTTTGGTCAACAATGCCACAAATGCAATAAATGGAATCATTTCAAAATATTTTTTAAATCAAGAGGCCCACATTCTTTTATTAAAAGGGAACATTTTATGAAAAGAGTTGATCAATTAGAAAGCTGCAACCTTACTCTTTATGTTGATGGCGTGTCAGTGCTTTGTGAAACGGTCAATGCAGGAGATTTAAGGGCAAAGAACAAAGCATTTTATACTGCCCATATTAATGGGAAACCCACAGAGCTCAAAGCTGACACAGGTTTCCAAGTGCAATGTTATGTCAGCAGAAACATTTGCTAGTGTGTGTCATGGTAAAAGGCTTGATTTGACAAAGTGTGTGAAGTTTGTTGCTTATGGAGGTGAAGAAATTCAGACTGAATGCTTAGTAGTGCTTTCAGGTTACTCTGCAGGGAGATACTACGACGTGTTATTTTATGTGGTCAAAAGGCACATCTAGTCATTATTAGGGCTCAGAGACAGTTTGAAAATGGGAGTACTTTCATTTAACAAGGAAGTCCATCACTACATTTTTTCTACCTATGCTGACCTTTTTGAAGACAATATAGGGAAGCTTCCAGTTGTGAGTTGTGTACTTCACGAAGTTAGACCCAAATGTCAGTCCATTTATCAGGCCATCTCAAAAAGGTCCAATAGCCATGCAGGACAGAGTCAAAGCCGAGCTACATAAAATGGTGCGACAAGGTGTGATTTGTTCTGCTACTCCAACTGAATGGGTAGATAACATCAGAATATGTACTGATCCATGAGATTTGAACAAAGCACTAAAAAGACCTCATTATCCAATGTGCACAGTCGAAGAAGTTGCAGCACTTATGCCACATGCCACTGTTTTTCTGTCTTAGATGCAAAAAGTTCATTTTGGAAAATTCAGCTTGACAAGAAATCATCATTGCTCACTACATTCAGTACTCTGTTTGGCAGGTACAGATTTTTGAAAGTGCCATTTGGGATAAATTCTGCAAGAGAAGTCTTTCTTTCTGGGTACCCTTCTGCTATTATAGTAGACGACATACTAGTAGGAGGTATTGGTGAAGTTGTGCATGACAGAAATCTCAGAAAGGTTCTGGAAAGGGTATGTCAAGTGAATCTTAAGCTCAATCCACAGAAATGCAAATTCAAGCTACAAGAGGTTACTTATGTCGGTCATTTATTTACTAGTTCAGGCCTAAGACCAGACCCTTCAAAGCAAATAGCCATTCTCAAGATGCCAGTTTCAGACAATGTTCAAGCCCTGCAATGTTTTATTGGCATGGTTAACTACCTAGGCAAGTTCATTCCAGACTTGAGCCAACTTTCAGCAACACTAAGAGAGCTGACAAGTAAAGATGTATCCTGGTCTTGGTTAGAGCAACACCAAAGAGCATTTGATGTCCTGAAAGAGAGAACTGCTAGTCCACCAAACTCCAAGATACTATGTTGTTCACAAACCAGTTACTCTTTTCATATGATGCTTCGAAATGTGGTCTTGGTGCAGTCATTCTACAAGAGGGTCAACCTGTTGACTATGCATCGAGAACTCTCACCCAAACTGAAATGCAGTATGCCTAGATCAAGAAAGAGCTTTGGGAAATTGTGCTTGCATGTTCAAAGTTCCATGATTATGTTTATGGTAGACCTATCCAGATCAAAACAGACCACCAACCTCTAGGACTATCTTGAGGAAAGCCTATACATTAAGCTCCAGCCAGACTGCAATGCATGATGTTGAGATTGCAAAAGTATAATTTCACTCTCGTCTACAAGGAACGCAAACTTCTTCATCTTGCTGATACATTGTCCAGATCGCCCAGAAATACCAGAGAACAGCATGAGAATGAGAACCTTGATTTTGAAGTCCTGAAAGTGAGGAATATTTCTTCCACACGTCTTGATGAGCTGAAAGATCATACAGCCACAGATCCAGTTTTACAAAGGCTCAACCACTTTAATCAACCAAGGATGGTTGTCGAAGCAATCTAGTTTAATTCAAGAAGTGAAACCTTATTTTCCATACAGAGATGAGATTTTGTCTGACAAAGGTATCATTATGAAAGATCCAAAAGTAAAACGTCCTTGCAACAAGATTACATTACGATCTTGCATTGTGGTCACCCACGAACCAAATCTACCAAAAGAAGGGTGAGAGGTCTAGTATTTTGGCCTTCTATGGCACAAGACATTGAGAGAGCACTATTATCTTGTTCCATGTGTAATAGTACAAAGCCACATCAACAGAAGAAACCACTTCAGCTAAACCAGATTCCTGAACTACCTTGGTCGACAGTAGCCACTGACATTTTCGAGTGGTATGGTCAACATTATTTGGTACTAGCAGACTCTTACTCCAATTGGTATGAGATTGACATACTTCTTAATCTAGCATCCAGTACTGTCATTACTAAGATGAAGCATCATTTTTCAGTCCATGGTAGTCCATACAAAGTTATTTCTGACAATGGCATGCAGTTTACAAGCTAACAGTTGAAAAGAGTGGGCATTTACTCATGTCATGAGTAGCCCAGAGTACTTGCAATCAAATGGTTGGTAGAACGTGAGAAGTCAAAATGAGACAATGGTGATGTTTTCTTGAATCTCTTGAATCTCAGAAACATTCCTCGTGATAAACATCTTGCTTCATCTGCTCAGAGACTTCTGTCAGACAAACCAGAACCACATTACTAATCAGTTGTCAACTGTTGGTTCCACGTGTCAAGAACAGGTCAGTGAAAACCAATCTGTTGAAGAAGCGTTTAACCTACAAGTCATACTAAGATAAGACCAGCAAGCCGAATATTCCAGTTCCTGTGAAGAATTCAGAAGTTCCTGATATGTGCTGTTCATCGAAGACTGTCCTTGTTGCTAAATTCAGTTCAAATTGTTATGTTATGAGATCTGGTCATATCTCCAGACCATGTAACAAATACAGGGCAACTTGGACATGAACATTGTGTTTGTTTCTAATGTCTATAATAATGCATGTTTAACTCTAATGTTGTTTTTACCAAGGCCAATCTTTTTAAGAGGGAGGATGTAGATCAGTGTGTGTGTGTGTGTGTGTGTGTGTGTGTGTGTGTGTGTGTGTGTGTGTGTGTGTGTGTGTGTGTGTATCTTTAAGAAGCTATCCAAGGGCTTGCACAAGTGTATAAATACTGAGCATGTGCAAGTCTGACTGCTATTTTGTAGTAAACTGTTTAGATGTAAGCATGCATGTATGTAAGATCTGTTAATCAGTTTGTTTATATTTTATGCTGCTGATATCCATTCTGATGTGTTTCTATGTATTAAAGCATCTAAACGAAATACTCTGCCTGCTTGTTATCTATGTTAGAAAGGGATGAGTAGCAACCCCCTTTAGAATAACTTGTTATGTCTCTCAACGAGAGCTCTATTACTGAACCCACGGCAAATATTGCAGTCCTCTTGTAAGTGAACAGGACCCAAGCAATAGACACAAAGGGAATGAAAGTCAGAAGATGGAATCTTGTGGCCGCACTTCTGGCATTTTTTTTTTAAACTAGAAGGGGCTTTAGTTTTCCCAGCCATCTTAAAAATATGGCTGGAAGGCAGACACTCACACTCGCACTGAAAAGTTTGAGAGGGAGAGAAGGAAACAAGAAGTTATGTACTCACCATAATGTTCGATGTATGTAGTCCATCTCACCTCACATTCTTACCCGTGTGTTCAGAGCCGAATATCTGCTCAGACTCGGCCAACTTTTTCTAGCTCGAAGTCTTCTATTGGCTGGGCTAAGAAGGTATCCCATGCTGCACTGCTGCATATCCCCAAATCTAGTTTGCTGCGAATACCACACTCATACCCCATGCATAACAACATCCAAGTAAAGAGGAATAAACTAAAGGTGAATGGAGCTCTAAAAACCAGACCTAACCTCCAGATCCTCCAGGAAGGGGGAAAGTGGGAGGGTAAGTAAGAATGTGAGGCGAGATGGACTACATACATCGAGCGTTATGGTGAGTACATAACATCTTGATGTTGTGTAGCCCAATCTTACCTACATTCTTACCCGTGTGACAGCGTCCCCAGCACCTACATCCTGGGAGGCTCAAAGGAAGATACTCCTGAGTACTGTGGAACCAAAGGAAGACCTGCCCTTAGATACCACGTCCAGCTTGTAATGAGAAAGAAAGGTGTGAGGAGATGCCCAGGTAGCTGCAGCACAAATATCATCCATAGATAACCTGGCCTGATAGGCTGTAGATGTGGATACAGCCCGAGTAGAGTGAACCTTGGCTGGAAACTGTAGGTCTTTACCCCCTGAGGAATAAATGAAAGAGATGCAATTTGATATCCATCTGGATGGGGTGATCTTGGAGACAGGGGACCCAATACTGTTTTCCAAAAAGGAGACAAACAGCTGATCAGATTTTCAAAAATCTTTGGTTCTGTGCAGATAGAAACGTAACTGTCTGTGTACATACAATTGATGAAATTTAAATTCTGCCTTGTTTGAAAAATGGGGAAAAAACACTGGTAACTCAATAGATTGATTAAAATTATATATGGACGCCACTTTAGGAAGAAAGGAAGGGTTTGGTGTAAGAGAAACCCTATCCTTATGAAAGATCAAGTATGGAGGTTTGATAGATAGAGCTTGAATTTCTGAGATGCGTCTGGCTGATGTGATGGCTAATAAAACGGCAGTTTTCCAGGACAAGAATTTTAAGTCACAGGTAGCTGCAGGCTCAAATGGTGGTGATGTAAGGGCTTGCAGGACATAATTTAGATCCCAGGGCATGATCAGTTCTGAGACAGAAGGACGGAGTAACAGAGTGCCCTTCAAGAAAGCCTTACAGAGTCTGTGAGCCATCAGACTAGGCTCATTAGCAACATGAAAATTAGAAATCGCTGCCAGTTGAAATTTAATGGTAGTGGACGCTGAGCCCTGCTGGAAAAGCATAGACAAAAACTCTAAGACGGAAGCAATTGGAGCTGTGTAAGGGTCAATTCCTTGGGTATGAGCCCAAATAGAAAACCTCTTCCATTTGCTGGAATAAATCTTCCTAGTAGAGGGCTTATGAGGGGAAGATAAAATATGAACTACCTCAGGTGAGAAATGATGAAGCCTAACTAACGACGGAAGTGGAGTAGCCAGGCTGTCAACCAGAGGGTCTGTAGAGAGGGGTGGAACTGTCCCGACATGTGTGTCAGTAAGTCTGGTTGTGGGTCCAGAGTCCAAGGTGTGTCCGCAATGAAGGAATGGAGAAAGGGGAACCAAACTTGACGAGGCCTGTGTGGAGCAATTAGAATCATTCTGCTTCCCAAGGATTGCACTTTCTGAATCACTTTTGATAGCAAGGGAAAGCATAGAGCAGACCGGAGGGCCAATCGTGGACTTGAGCGTCCCTGGGTGACTCCCCCTGTGGGGGGATCAGCGTGAAGTAGCTGCTGCATTGGGCATTGAGGGGGCTGGCAAAAAGGTCACAGCAAGGCTGACCCCATCTGCTGAAGATTCGTTCTGCAACTAGACGATTCAGGGACCACTCGTAAGGTATCACAATAGCTTTGCTTAGCCTGTCTGCTATCACGTCGGACTTCCCCGGAATGTGCGTTGCCACCAGAAACTGTTGGGAAGATACTGCCCACTGCCACACTCGCATGGCCTCTCTGCACAGGGTGTATGATCTGGTTCCTCCCTGCTTGTTCAGATACCACACCACTGACATATTGTCGGAGTGTATTGCAATCGTCCCGAGAGGTAGAAAGCTCTGAAGTGCCTGCAACGCGAGTAGCACCGCTCTCATCTCTAGGACGTTGATGTGCAGATGTATCTCGTGATCTTGCCACATGCCTTGGACTGTCCTGCCTAGATAATGCCCCCCCCCACCCATCTGGGAGTCGTCCGTGGTCACTGTGACAACCGGGGGTGGTAGAACGAAGGGTTTTCCCCTGTCCAGATTGTTGGTGCAAAGCCACCAACTGAGATCCTGTTTGCATGTGTCCATGACCAAAATAGTGTGGGAAAGTGGAAGTCTCTGGAGAGACCATTGGGCAAATAGTAGCCATTGAAGGAGCCTCATGTGCAATCTCGCTAGAGGGACTAACATGGTTGTTGCTGCCATAGTCCCCAGGAGTTGAGGAACCCATCTTGCCTTCGCTTTTCTCAGGGGAAGCAGGGCGTGCACCTGTTGCTGTAATACTCTGATTCTTTCCTGCGGTAGATAGGCTCGCATTTGAACGGTGTCTAGCTCTGAACCTATAAACATGACACGTTGTGAGGGCAATAAGGCAGATTTCTCCCAGTTCAGTGTTATGCCCAACTGTTGACAGAGAGTGATGGTAGCGTCCCTGGTTTGGATTACAAGATGCCTGGTGGGGGCAGTGAGGAGCCAGTCGTCCAGATACGGAAACACTTGGAATCCTTGATGTCTCAAGTGAGTTGTCGCCACCACCATACACTTGGTGAACACCCTGGGGGCTGTGGTGAGACCAAAGGGCAGGGCTCGAAATTGAAAATGACTGGCTCCCAGCCAGAAGCGTAGGTGACTCCTGGATGCCCTGTCCATTCTGATATGGTAGTAAGCATCCTTGAGGTCGATGGAGCACATCCATACTTCTTTTCCCAACAATGGGAGAATTGATTGTAGTGTGACCATATGGAAATTGGACTTTTGTACATAGTTGTTCAGTTGGCTGAGATCTAGTATGGGTCTCAGGTCCCCTGTTCTTTTTGGCACCAAAACGAATCTTGAGTAAGTCCCTAAGCCGATTTGGTCTGAGGGGACATACTGGATGGCTCCTTTTTCTAGCAGCTTTGAAACCTCTGAAGCTGCATGATCCCTTTGACTGGGTGGAACGTCCGGGATTTTTTTGACTGGAGGAGGATCTGACGAAAAAGGGATGGCATAACCTCCGGAAATTATTCGTAATACCCATTGGTCCTAGGTGATGGTTTGCCAGGCTTCCAGGTATAACGATATTCGACCCCCAACTGGCTCTGGAAACGCACAGTCGGGCATCCCATCAGGAACGACGGTAGGGAGAGCCGCAAAAGGAAATGCGGTCTCTCGAATTGTGGGGACCCCCTCTGCCTCTAGGGCGGCGTCTCCCTGAATAACCTCCCCCTCCCCCTCCTCTGCCTCTGGAGGGGGACTCACCTTGTGCACCGGGAAAAAACCTCTGTGATTTTTTGAACCACATCTTCCCACCCCTCTGGGCCTTGGGGTAAGTACTAGAGGGAAGGGAAAAACGGACCCCTACAGCAGACAGAGTCCTTCCCTCCTGCTCGCACCTGGTGAGGGTGTCTTTCACCTTGGTTCCAAACAAAGAAGAACAATCAAAGGGGGCGCCAGTGAAAGAAGACTTGAAGGCCTCTGCGAAATGACAAAGGCGCATCCAGGCTTGCCACCTAAGGGCGACTCCTGAGCTTGCTGCCCTACTCGCTCCTTCGGCTGCATATGAAATTAGCTGCATGGAGGAGTTAATGATGGAATTGAGGGTAGACACCTGGGCATTAACCGTCTGGGCCACCGCCTCAGGAACATTACCCGCAAGAGTATCTCCTTACTCCTTGAGGAGATCTCTCTGGAGCCAAGTAAAATGAGACAGGTAGTTCAGCGACCGTAAGGTAAAGGTTGCTGATGAGAGGGTACACTTCCCGTACCAGTCCATGGTCCTAGACTCCTTGTTAGGAGGATGGACGGAAGAAGAAGTCTCAGCTAATTCCTTCTGAGTGGCCGCCGCCACCACCATGGCATCCACAGGGACTCCTTTGGACAAAACTCCTTACCCAGGGGAGCAGACAGAAATGTATTGGGTCTCCTGGGTACGGGTTCCACAGAATCAAGGTTCTCCCACACACACTGACAAATTAAATCCAGGAGCTCGTCGAAGGGTGGGGACACCCAGGAGGCGGAGGGCTGAGCACCAAAGGCCTTCAGGAAGACCGACTCCTCCTTGGAGAGGGCTTTGGACGGCCAGTCACCTCTTTGTTTCAATATCTCCAGGATGTCGGAGAAAGAAACATCATCGGAGGGGACTTGGGGGATCCATCCGATTCCTCGAGGTCAGTATCTGAGGTGAGAGACTCATCCTGGGAGTCTACGTGCTTCCTCTTGCACGTTTTCTTTCTAGGCGGCTCCTCAGGCAAAAACTCTGAGGGGCCCTCAGAAAGTTCAGGACCACTCGTGGGGGTATCCCTAGGCCTTGGCGCTCCACTGTCTACAGATAGGTGGTGATCAGATGCTCTCACCAGAGTGGTAGGGGACAGAATGACCGACCCGCATGATGTGGCTGAAGATCTGGCCAGCGCACTCCGCATGGCCTCAAAGGCTGGCCCCCTTGAGTCCGAGGACCGGCCAGCCTCTGAGACCATGACAGGAGTCAGGGTTCCCCGAGCCGAGGCACCGAGCGGGAGACCAGGAACCCTAAAGTGTCCTGAGGTGTCCCCTTCAGGTCCGACTGAAGAATCCCGAGTCCAGAACCCCGTGGACAGTGCCGACGGGGTCGGAGCTGATGACGGTACCAATAAGCCCGGAGGGGGCATCAGGGCCGACCTAGGCACATCACATGGAGCAGAACATTCCGGCTCCGAAGACAGAGATGCGCTCGGAGGAGGAGGAATAATCAAAGAAGGTATCGGGATGGGCTCCGGAGCCGACTGGGACGGAGCCAAGAACAATTTTGCCAAAACCGGTGACTGAAGGAGCCTTTGCACCACCCTATCAACATCCACATCTGAAAGTGCCCTGGAGGATTTGGAGGACAGGGAGGGAGATCGGGATCTCCTCTCAGGTAACACTGGTCTAGTACTGGGTGATCGGCTCCGAAGAGGTTCCAATATAACTGGAGCCGACACTGGTTCCATCAACACCGACACTTCCTGTGGCGCCGAGGACAGTGGAGCCGAGGATGTGGAAGCCAGTTTCATTACTTTCTCCGGTGGCTCCGAGGAGACTGACGGAGCTGGAGATCTCTTTTTTGACTTTGTGGATTTTGATTTAGAACTGGAAGCAGAATCCATGGCCTCTTCGAATGAGGGTTTCAAGAGTCCCTTCAGTATTAACTTATTCTTTCTTTCTTGGAGCACCGTGGGACTAAAAGCATGGCAGAAACTGCAGGTCTCCTGCAAGTGGATTTCTCCCAGACAATAAACACATACTGAATGTCCATCAGTGATGGACATCTTGTAACCACACTTAGAACACTTTTTAAAACCCGAAGGTTTGTGCTCCTTGGAATCTTTGGACATCTTGAAATTACTCACAATTACCAAGACAACGAACAAGTTACTGCCTGACTGAAAAAGCCAACTACAGTCACACAAACACCACTAAGCACGGGAACAAATTTTCCACAAACAACAGCACACGCACAATCCCCAGAAGGGATACACACTAAGACAACTAGGGCAAAAACCTTTAACTAAAACGGTTTTAGACCAACTTGCATACAGAACAAAGGAGACATACACTAAAACCTCTAATTCAAAATGGTTTTAGAAGCAATAGACAAACACAGGGACAAGAAAGGGGATGGACTAGGTCCTCTAAGTGAAACGGGCCTAGCCCGTTGCAACGGCTAGTGGGATACCACAAAAACAATCACACTACAGATTATACCCAAAAAACACCAAAAAGAAATAGCTATTAAAATAGCTTTTGTTTGTAACAAATTCTCTCAAGAAGAAAGGTACTTAGCCACAGCCAAGAGCGAGACCACGTCCGAACTACACGAGCGGCAAACAAGATCTGGGGATATGCAGCAGTGCAGCATGGGATACCTTCTTAGCCCAGCCAATAGAAGGCTTCGAGCTAGAAAAAGTTGGCAGAGTCGGAGCCGATATTCGGCTCCAAACCCACAGGTAAGAATGTAGGTGAGATTGGACTACATAACATGTTTTTTTTTCCTCTCATGAAGGGAAAGGAAAAAAAAAACTATCAATGATGACAGTTAAAGAGATACACCAAGGTATACTGGAAGAGACTGTTAACTATAATATTACAAAAAACACTAACGTGTATGTAAAGGAGAGAAAAAATAGTAAGCAAAAAGGCAGACACCAATTAGAGAGGAGATAGAGAGCAATTCTCTAAGAGATAACAGCAGAAATTTACATAAACTAAAGGAAAATCTGCAGCACTGGCAAAACACAACAGTTCGGAAAAGCAGCAAACAAGATCTGGGGTAATTGTAATTGAAGGATTGTGGGTAGATGTAAAGCTCGAGAGTTTTTGGCTGGCGGGAGCTGTAGTAATGGCCGTGCTGGTTCCGATATCGAAACCGGACCCTTCCGTCAAGGATAAAATGAAGATTGACATCAGATTCTTTGTTTTGCAAAATTTAATGTGACGTTCTAGTATATCCTAAAATGCTTTATTATTTTAAGAGTGGATCTATTTTTATGCACTTAGCTTTGGCTGGAAGGAGTCCGCTGGACTATTTACCTAATTAACCAATAGCAGCAGTATATAAACAGGCTGCTGTGCTTCTACATTATGTACATCATTCACTTATTTGTTCATTCCCCAAAATCAGTTCTATTCTAGTCAGGGATATGGGCAGCCACAACATACTGGGGTAAAGACCAGGTATAAAGCATAGAAGCAATCCTGAATGGGACAATAACCTATCCCAGGACACACACACACAACTTAGAACGTCAATAGTTTCATCTTTACAATACATCTTTGGGATATAGCAGGAAATTGGAGCACCCACCAAAAACAGATATGGACAAAGGCAGGTCACACGGACTGCAAAGACTGTTTCCTCACTCAGAAATGAACCAGAGAACCAAAAGCTATGAGGCAGCAGCACTAATGACTGCAACAGTGAACAAGCCATTTTATTGAATTGTACATTTTAATTCATATTTGTTGGTAAACATTGGTATAAACGTGTTATTCAATAAATCTGCTCTGTATGGATGCAAAATATTTAGTACGGCACAAAACAATACCAATGTCTTTGCTGCCACTATTCAAACTTCGATACTCAGCAACACTGTTGTAATAGATTACTGACTCCTCTTATGTTTTACTAAGAACAAAAAATGAATAAACCAGTTCCAAGGGAGAAAACAAAACAATGGTTATCTGTTTCTCAGTAAGAGTTCCCCAAAACATCATCACAGAATTCTACTGCACTAAGCCCCATAAAGGGAGTACGATCACAACACGATAACATCTGAAAGTCAAAAACATGTGACATTCATTTTAAAATACACGATGACCACAGAGTTCACCTGTAGATCAGTAACTGGTATATTCTGTAATATACTCGTCTCAAGCACTGCGGTTTCTTGCAAAGTGTCGTATGTGATTGGAACCAAATCTGTACCATGATACTGAACACTGCACTCACAGAACACTGATGAAAAGTAACTTCTGTCACATAAAGAAAAGTTCACATGCTTGACATTTCCAGCTCTTGGTATCCAGAAGGCAATTTTCTTCTTTTCCTTCTTAATCTTTTCAAACATACTCCTGCTTTTGAGAATCTGTAAAAGAGTTTTAAATATTTAGATAAAATGCGTTTTTTACAGTGTGCTTCATTAAGTGATTTAAGTAAAGCTACTGCAAATATTCACTGCCATCTTTTTCTGATAAATTTCATTTAAAAATTCCAAAGTGCTAAATAACTCACTAGGTGTTCTTAGTAGTGTGAAGATGAAGCAATGCAGTTGCCTTACTACTCCTGGAGGTGAAACTAGACAAGATTTCAACTCCTCAATTTCTGCTCGCCATTGTTCAACTCTGCAATCAGTGCCTCACACAGAAATCACTCACAGTGATATTTCTATTTGTAAGCCAACTGTAATAATGCTCTGTCTACTGTTTCCTCTTTTCTGCATGGCTGTGTGACCATCTAATTGTTATATTTAAGTATACAGGTTTGTGGGAAGAGTGGTCTTCCCAATATGGGAATGCTAAGTACTATTTAAAGTTGTTTCAAGTAGATGCAGCTTCAAACTTATTTCGTCAGGCTGAAGCTTCAGTCACTTATAACTTGAGGAGATTTAGTGGAAGGGTAAAATGCTGTCAGTATACTGCATAACAGGTTGCTTGTTTTCACATAGGCTGTGGCTACATCTTGCACCTCTGAACTACAGCCTCATCTACATTAGCTGCCACTGTTCTGGCCTCCACATTACATACTGCTGTTAGCACACTCGGCCTCCCCTGTCAGCAAATATTTGTACCCACTATACTGGGGGTCATGCCTACATTTAGCTCTCAGTGCAGTAAGACCCTCTAGCCAGGACTGCATTGTACTCCCTGGTTATCCATCCAGCTTCAACTGTACTGGGGGGGCCCTTGGTTAGACCTACAGTTCAGTGGGCTCTACCCATCAGATGTTATATGACTTGCATCACACGTCCCATCTTGCTGCAGTTCAAAGTGCATTAGTCCAGCCAATTATATGTAGCTCCTCATGCACTGAGCTCCTTTAACTGACTTCATTTTGTCTCACTGTGCTGCCCACATGCTTACACCTGGCTCCAAATTCAGTGGGCCCTCTGGTTCATCTGATTCACCAAGCAGTGGCTGCCTTCACCCTCTACATCATGTTTTAGTGCCCTGAAACCCAAGCTACTAGGCAGCAAGTCCCAGACTACATTTTGCTGACACTATAATGAGCATTTGGCTACAACAGGAAGCCAGTACAGTAGTCGATGAATGTAGACAATGATAGAAGATGCAGATGATGGTCAGAAAAGGAACTCGATCTACTGGGAGTGCATAACCATTATTAAAGTACAGTTAACAATGCTGTTATGGGCTCATTTGCACAGGGCATAAAAAAAAAAAAAAAAACAACTAGATTGCATTCAGCTTGTGAAAACCATCACAAAATCTGGTCAGTTCACTTTTAAAGCTGCCATGGTTTCTACAATTAACACCAAAGTTCCATCCATTCTGTTCCATGACAGCCCTGCTTTTACTAAGACTTCAAAAGGACATATAATTCCATATTGCGCTATGGCCCCTGGTATTCTTTTCTTTAACATCCATGATATTTACTGTAATTTGAAAAGAACGTGTCCATTCTGTTCCACAAACTTCTGGAATTTAGTACAATCTCCCAAGACCCTGCACATTCTAATTCCTGATACCCTAGTACTTACTGTAACCTCCAGAACCACTCAGTTGTATTCCATGACTGCCTGCTAATTCCTATAACTTCTCAAAATGAATCTTTGTTCTGTTCTAGGATCTCCTATTTTCTGTAACATCTCAAGCCTTTCCTGTTCTGTTCTATGATCTCCATGGTGTTTATTGTTTCATCCCAACTTGCATATTATGTTCTGTGACTTCACTGGAATTTTCTGTACCCTCCAACCTCTCTCTCAATGTTGTTCAGTGATCCCCCTGTTATTTACTAGCAGTACTACCCACCTCACTGCCCATTCTGTTCCATGACTGTAACCTCCCATTTTGTACCATAACCTGTTGGTTTTTACTGTAACTTTGCAAGCCACTGCACATTCTGTTCTATGGTCACCAAGGCACTTACTAGTTATAATTAAAACAACCAAAGCAGTAAACTGAAATCCATTTTTTTTTGCTGTATGTATGTCACTTTTGTAGGACTTGCACACATCTACCTTTTTTCCCCTCAAGAAGTAAAGATTATGGGTTTTGAAATACCAGACTTTAAATATTTCGTAGGTCATCTGAAACCCACCACCTCTTTACATCCTATGACTGGAGTCCATAGCCTTAATACAAAACAACATAAAAAGCTTACTCAAAACAAACATGAAGTGAGGTCACATGCTTAGTGTTATAAATGTTATGTGGCTGCAGTGAAGAAAACTGGACATGCACATAATGGATGGCTGTTTTTGTCACTGTAATGTCCCTCTAATGAGACCAAGATAGCAACTATGTTGTTCAGAAGATGGTCATTTACAGACAGTGCACTGGAATAACCCATTCAAAAAGAGGGCAGAAATAAAAGTCAACAGCTGAGGCTCAGCAACAACAGTGAGCACCTGGATCAGTGATCTAAGAACCTCATGAACGTGTTTTAGAACTGCAGTGTGATGCTCCAGATGGCATGGGTCAGTGATATATTCACATCTAGAACAGAAAATGACAGCACTTAAACATACCTTCAGAAAGCATTTCAAAATGTGAGTAGTTTTCTAGTACTTTAGTCCCTCAACTGTATATAAAGTATATAAGCAATATGGGTAGCATCTTCCGGTAAAATGAACAAACACTGGTCAGGCAACAAAGGAACAAGAAATAAGCATGCTTGATGCAAAAGGTAAAAGAGTGGCTCCATGATTAAATGTTTTGCCTCACAGCTTCAAGTCCTGGGGTTCAATCGTGAGTTAAGATTACTGTGTGGAATTTGCATGTCTATTTAAACAACTGTAGTCCTGAGTCCGATTCCTTCAATTTCCACTAACAAACTGTGCCTCTAAGCAAGTTATTTGACTAGGCAGTGCTTGTCCAGTGAGCTTACCAGGTCAACAAATATGTGATGGGGGTCACACACAAGCATACACGCATGCTTCTGCACAGTAGACTTCTGGAAAGATCAAACTTTTACAAATGCTGCAGAGATCTATGAATACAAACTTCACCCATCTAAGCGGTACAATGTGTAATTTACTTGAAGAAACAAACAGCCTTGGTTACTTCTGACAATCTGGTCCAAGGTCTGTTCTCCTTGTTCAGATGTCAAATGACCATCAAGTCATGAAAAATGTCTTGTAATGCAATTTATCCATTTTTACCATGTTGTTTGTATCTGTAATATTATCAATAGCATTTTGACAAACCTTAGATTGTACCTTTGGTGAGAGAATAGTCTGCTGATCTGTTCAAGTGACTGGCCTTTAGTTTCTGGAAGGAAAATATAAATAAATAAAGCAGCCATCATTGCCATGAACCCGTAAAACAGAAATGTCCATGATAAGCCAAATACATCTAGGAAAAGAAAAATAAATAAGGAAGTGGTTATTAGCTAAGTAAATAAATATACTGACAACAGAAAGTGGTTGTACATAAGTTAATATTGCACCTAATTTATAATGCTTTGATCACGAAAGAACAGCTTATTTTGAAATAGATCACTGCATGTAAATGTTAATTTACTTAGAAGTCCTTCTCAAAGATAAACATAGTTTTATTTGTTATCTTTACTAACACTTTCATATCCAATTAGTAACAACTTTTGTCAATGTAAAACAGATCTTCACCTTTTGCACTCTGACACAGTACAGCTACCAGGAAAAAGTTATTAACAGTTTCATATCTAGTTAGTACCAGCTTCTGTCAATGTAAAACAGACCTTAGCCTTTTACTCTGACAGACTAACCAACAGTTCTGCTTCACTACTTAACAGAGAAACAGAGTTTTCATGATACTCAGCTTTTACATACCTTGTTCTGAGTAAGTTCTCTAGATCCCATCTGCATTCATGAATCCTCCAGCTGCTGCTTTGGCCTAAAACTCTGCTGAGAAGCTGTTCCAGGAGTCATCACTTTATGTGGGGAAAAAATTCTTACATTTTACCTTAATCCACTTCCCCTTTATAATATAACCTTTTGCTAGCTACCAAAGCTTTCCATTTCGTACCCTAACCTCTCTATTCCCTGAAACTCTCCACTTTGTAACTATAACCTTTAATTAGTCCATGAAACTCCCCACTTCATACTATTACATCTCACTATTTCCTGAAACTCTCCATGACATAATACACCTTCTCAGCAGTTAATGAAGCTCCCTTTTCATATCATATCCTTTAACTGATTCCCAAAAATTCCTTTTTTCCCCTCAAATATGGCATGCTTTTTTTCTCATTTACATTCTTATCACTTGTGTTATAAATCCTACATGTCCTGCAGCCACAGTTATATGATGCAAGATCAGCTGAATGTGGCAGTCACCTCATTTTCTGCTGCTAAGGCTTCTGAATCTCAGCAACTCCTGGCCTGTCATTAAATCACTTCCATCTTTAGGTCATTGTGTAGAGTTATCCCAAGTATCATTATAGCCATTCCATCACAGTCCCCCTCGGTTTCGTCAGTACCTGCTACATCATGCACCTTCAGCATTTCATCATAATCTTCCAAAATGGTTCCTTTTGGGTTTCCTCTTTTTCTTCCCATAATATCACCCAGTGGGTTTCATCAGTACCTCCCCATACCCCTCTGCACACCATCATCAGAATCACCTCATCATACAGCCTTTACCCCCTTCCATGTTTTATTAGAACCTCACCACTGTACCCCATGAAGGGCATTATCAGTTCTTCTCCATCATATGCCACTTACCTCCCCAGCTTACCCCGTCACTGTTTTATCAGTACTTTCCCATCATACTATATACATAATAGGGTTTCGCTGAAAGCTCCTTTGCATATCCCTCTGCAGGATTTCATCAGTACCCTCCTCTCACAGGGGTAAATTTTATATATCCCTATCATCAATATTAGCACCTCTGTACTGTAATCCTAAGTGCAGGGCTTCAATGTTTTTATCTGGACCAGCTCAAGCCCCTATACTGCATCCAGGCCATTGCTAACAAGGAGCAGAATCTAAGCAATTGTCCGCACTGAATCACAGTTGCAACCTTTCAACTCAGGCTGCTGGCATTAATTCTCTGGTTAAGCTGGCTCTCCATCAACCACTGCTGCAAGTGTCTTGGAGTCATCTATTAGAAAGTTTACTCTGTTTTTTGTGCTTCCTCTTATGTGAGTCCTTACTCCTACCACTGTTCTCTGGCATTAGGCTCTTAGGATTACCTAATCAATTCTTCTATCTAGCCACCCCTTCACCTCACTCAGTTCCCTACTAGTATCGTAAGTGGGCTGGCACTAAATACTTACTGACATTCAGGACTATGATATCAAACAAATTTCTCTTCTCCACCTGTTCCTTTAGGTTATCATACAACTGTAAATGGCTTTTCTAGAAAGATAATCTAACAGCAAACCCATGTTACCTGATATTGTGGCCATGGGTGTTTTTCAGAAAAATGACCATCCATTTTCACAGTACATCTTCTATCATATTCCCTACTACTAAAGCCAAAACAGAAGCTGTGTGTTACTCCCCATAACACTGGATCTGTAAGGAGATGTCTGACATGTAGGACTTACGACTCCAGTGTCAGGTCTACCTGGCATGCAATTTTCTTAGACTGTCACACCTTAGTTCTGGACTGTTCCTGGTCCTCACATAAATGCCCTGCCCTTTGTGAACAATCCATTTCTACTGTACCCTTCTAAGAGTAGAAAGCTCATGAAATGGATAGCAAAAAAAAAAGAATCCAAGGGGGGAAAGGGGATGGTGGCCTGGATATGCCCTACCACAAAATCATCTTTTCACAGATCCAGTATTATATTAAGTACATATCACTTCTGTATCTGGTATCAAATGCAGTGTTTGCAGGGCAATTTAGGTTGCAGTGTCCGCAGAATCCTCCTGAGTAGACATCCCACAGAACATAACATGAATTTCTGTTGTACCTCAAGAACAACTTCATCAAGGGGTTGCATACAACCTAGTTCTTAGCAAATGCATAAAAAGAGGCAAAGTGGTCACAGCTCAATGATCAATCCAGAGGCGCTACAAAAAAGCTACCAAAGTAGCTATTGCTCTTGTGAAGTGTTTAATGGAAGGGTGAAACAGAGACTTACTAAACTTCTTACAATAAAACACAACACAGCCTACAAGCCATTTAGACAGCTACTGTTAGGAAACTTGCCTTCTCACCCTCTGGAAAATGAGATGAACAACTGATCACCATCACTGAATTGCCTGGTTCTCTCTACAGCATATTCAAGTTGTCAGTGAATGTCGTATCCATGGTTTAAATCAGGTGCTTTCGCTGAATACAGAACTGTGGGTAAAAAGCCCAGATGTGAACAGACTGTTCAGGGCTTTATATCACTGCAGCCTTATGCTGAATTAAGGAATATTCAAGGAAACCCTATCTCTATGAAACTTCAAATATGGGGGGCAGACAAAGCCTGTAGCAGTAACAGCTAGCAAAAGTGGGCTTTCCATGTCAAAAAATTTAACTCTGCTGACATGGCAACCTTAAACTGCTGCAAGATCAGCTTCACTACGACAAAGATGATCCGGTGAGGAACCAAAATTGCAGAAGCAAAATGTGGGGAAAAAATTGGCAAAGAAAGCCCTCACAGACCTTAAAAGAAGCCAATAAGCCCCATTATTCCCACAAGGAAATTCAAAATGGTCACCAAATCAATTCTGTAGAGGAATATCAAAAAAACTGAGTCCAGACATCCTAATAAATAACAATGGAACCAAGGCAAAACAAAAAGCAAAGGGAGCCACTGTTTGATGGATACCAACACAGGAGATGAAGCCTAATCTTCTAAGCCAAATCTGAGAAAAATAATATAGGGCAGAAATTGAATAAACTGAAAAGGATTCTCCACCCTAGCATACCTCTCAATTGTCCACATTTTTGCTTCATATTTTTGATCTGTTTCTCATAAAATTTGTAGTTTTGCTGGAAAATCATTGAGGAATTAAGTCAGTAAATAATCACAGTCATCTGAGTTTCAGACTTCATATCTTTCAGAAAATGTATGTTAACACAATACCTTTCATTCTAGCAACTTTCTAACTTAATAAGAGAAATATTTAAAAATTGTCCCTATTTTTAGGCCTTTGCCCCCCCCCCCCATTATTTATGACTTTGTCCAGATTTCATTAGTTAAGAGGTTTGACAGCTAAGCACCCACCCCAGCCAGAAGAACGGACTACCAAGTGTGTGTGTGTGTGTGTGTGTGTGTGTGTGTGTGTGTGTGTGTGTGTGTGTGTGTGTGAGTGTGTGTGTGTGAGGGGATGAATGTACTGCAAACAAACCGTCAGTCCAACTGTCTCAGTAAAAATGTTTATTACGAGAAAAAGCTTTCCAGTTATTAAAAACTGTTCCTCAGTGTAATTCAGACCAACTGCAAACCAGTTTAAGTAGTCAAACAATTAAAAGCCAGCTTTTCGGAACAAAGTAATGAACCACATGACTTAAAACCCAAGTTAAAATACAAAACAGAATTTAAAGGACATGTATTTGTCTCTCTTTTAATATAGGCTTAACACTATTAACAGAATTAAGACCCGGAGGGTGGTCTGCTCTAACATACATGCACTGCAACGCTGATCTAGTCAAACATTTAAGACTATGGTAAGTTACCTACATGATTGTACTATGCTTTTCAAAAGATGACTTGCGTCACTCCCAAAGCTTAGGTAGTAGGAGTGGAGAGAGTTGAACTAATACCCAAGATGCCTTGCAGAACAGCTTTGGCAAATGCAGTTCTGGATTTGGAGAAAACTTCCAGTTTATAATGTTTGATAAATGTGAGAAAAATGACCAAGTAGTAGATTTTAAGACAGTCCTAGAACCCACTCTTTTCAAAAATGCTTCTGAGGTAGCAATTGCCCTTGTAGTGCATGCTTTTATTTGTTTTGGTAGGTAACTGTCATGGATAGAGTAACAGAAGAAAATACAATGAAAAAGCCATCTAGAAATTGTACATAAGTTGGCTGTTCCTTTTTCATTTTGAAATAAGAAAGAAAAAGTTTACTTGTCTCTCTTAATACATTAGTTGTATCCAAATAGAATCTGAGTTGCCTATAGGTATCCAAGCACTGACAAATTTGTATTCCCTTGCTGTGGTGGCTAAGGTAAAAAGCCAGGAGCTGAACTGTTTGGTTAAAGATAAATTCAGAGACTACTTTTGACATAAAGAAAAAGTTAGTTCTGGGACTTATCCTGCCTTTGTGAAAGACCAAGAAAGACAAAATGGACATAAAAGCCTGCAACTCAGACACCCTTCTAGCAGAGGTTAAGGCTACCAACAAAACAGCAACAGAGCTACATATGCAAGTCCAGAATATGTAGAATCCTTTCTCCCTGATTTGAGGTTGTGGGTAGAAAACTGGGAGACTGATGGCTTGATTCAAAGTAGACTCTGAAATTACTTTCGACATGTTTTGAGGGGTTTGTTCTTAAACAGATCCTATCCCTGTGAAAAATCAGAGGGTGCTCACTTGCCATGAGAATTTGCAACTCAAATAGTCTTATTGCAGATGTCAGAGCAATGATGAGTACAGTTTTCCAAGTCAAGAACCTTAAATCAGCTTGATGGGTAGTGTCAATGTTGACAGTCAACTTCACCAGCACAAAGTTGAGATCCGAAAGAGGAGCAACCTGTCCATGAGGTCTCTGGTGTAAAACTCCTTTCAGAAACTGTTTTAAAATAAACAAAGAAGAAAGACTGGGTGCTAAAATGGCCATAAGATGAACCTTTACGGAGAAAAATAACTCACAGAAATATTTGAGCAACAGTGGTACACAATCCATGATGGGCCCTGTTAGACACCAACCAGAAAATCACTTCCAGTTACTAATATAGGATTTTCTAGTAGCAGGCTTTCATGCCTCCTTTGTACCTACTACATGCCCACATGAAAGAAATGCCAAAAAGGTACCAGAACTGAATCATTCAGGCAGTTAGCTGAAGTTGATTAAGACTGGGTTGTATCACACTCCCCGTCTTGTGTGAGTAGGTGCAGTTTGTGAAGAAGCTTGTGTAATTGCCCTTGGACAATTCTGTAAGAAGGGCAAAAGAGGATCACCACAATGATTTTTGTGGTACCTTTTGTATTTTCAAACTAACTCTGGATATTAGTGGAAAGGGTAGAAATACATAAAGGAACATTCTCCTTCCAGGGCAATGAAAATGCAACTGTTTTCCAGACTTGCTTCAAGGAGCTTTGGAGCAAAATGTGTTTATTTGTCTGTTTTGAAAGGAGGCAAACAGATCTTTTCAGGGCGTTCCCCACAGCTGGATCTGTTCTTGAAAGACGCCATCATTCCATTTCCATTTTTAAGGATCTGTCCTGGTCCAGCTCAGCTTCTCTGCCACTAAGTTTTGCTCTGATGGAATGTAAAGTGCTTGGATCATTAAGGAAAGCTGAAGAGTTAACTCACAAGCTATCACAGCTAGCCTGCCTTGCCTCCCTGCTTATTTATTTCCCACATGACTTACTGGAATCCCATGAAGATGTCTCAGGTATCAGAGGTGATAGAATTCTTTAGCCATCATCTCCTTTATGTTGATATGCTTTGATCCCTCTGAAAGACTTCATAAGCCTTGCACCTTTACCTCCATGGAAACCGCTCCCCAGTCAAAATCTGACACATCTATAGTGATAGATTATTTTGAGGTCTGATGAGAAAAGAGGAGACCTAGGTTCACTGGAATTTGTCTCTGCAATGCAGTTCCCTTTTTATAAAGTCCAAAACTGGAATATCAAACTCCAAATGCAAATGCTGGGTTTGTTGCATTTTTTTAGAAACTAGTGCATCTTTCTCATGAGTAATCTGGCTAAGGGAATCACATGAATCATAGAAGCCGTGAACACTAGGATCCTGGAAAAATTCTCTTACAGAAGCCTGAGACAGATTGGAGAAGTTCAGGAAAGATTCCAGAGAAAAAATCACCCTTTCTTGTGTCAAAAAGAGATAAGTTATCTATAAGGCAGCCAGAAACTTGCTTATCTGAAAGCCCAGACTGGTCAAAAGAGACATAACCCAAGTTAATAACTCTTGACATATGGATAAAGACTATACAAATATAAGTAAGTCATCTAAATAATGAAAAATGTGAATGCCATTTAGTTTGCAATAAGCAATGACTGCAGACAGGCATTTTCTGAACACCGTTGGAGCTGTAGTTAAACGAAATGGTAATGCAGAGAACTGATAAACTGACCCAGAAACATAGAACTTCAGAAATTTCCTGAAGCTTGTGGCTATAGGAGTGAGGTAATAAGCATTCTTTAAATCTAGTGTTATCAAGTAACTTATGGGAGAAATGAGGAATAACAGGTTCTGTAAAGTCTAAATTTTGAAATTTGGTACTTTCACATACAGACTTAGAAGTGAAAGATCTAGTACTGGTCTCCAAGTAGGCCTCTTTCTTTAGTACCAAAAACATTCTGAAATGGAATGAGGGGGGGTCTTCCAAGAACAGATCCAGCTGTGCTCCTTTGATATGTAGGCACTGGTTCTATGACTCCCTGCATATATAAAGACCGAAGGACCTGAGGAAAAAAATTGTAAGGTTTGATGGTTGCAGACGAATTCCCCTCGAAAGGAGATTTATGTATCCAGTGCCATTTGTAACCCACCTGCACCACTTTTATCACCCAGACACCTGAAAAAATCTTTTGTCAAAAGGGATGTTTTTAGCAAGGGCAGTTCATTGACTTTTTGTTGTTCGTAGTGATCCCCAAGGATAAAACAACTTCAGTAAGGGGTCCTGAGCTTTGACATGAGCTGCTCTTGTGGAGGCAGTAAGGAATCAATTGGCCAAGTACAGGAAGACTTGGAATCCCTGCAGCCTGAACCTGGCTTTCACGACTGCCATGCAATGGTGAACAGTTGGAGGGGGGGTGATAGTGAAACCAGAGTCCTGCCTAAAGTATAGAAATCTCCTGGACTGCCTTGTAATCTTTATATGATGGTAGGCATCCTTGAGATCTATCAAGCACATCCAGTCATCCTTCCTCAACTGGTGAGGAATTGACTGCACCGTGACCATCCAGAACTTGGCCAGTTTGACATAATAATTCAACTTGCTTAGATCCAAAGTTAGTCTGAGGTCCTTGTTCTTCTTTGGTACCAAAAATAATCTGGGATAGACCCTGTATCCTCACTGGTCTGGTGAAACTCCTGGATGACTCAATTGTCCAGCAGCTTTTGAATCTCAGCTGTTGCATCTCTTCTCTGATGGGGTGGAATGTATGAGGGATTTTTGTGACTCTCTTGGAGCAAAAAAAAAAAGAATGGTATTACCTCTGAATACAACTCTCACCACTCAACATGTCCAAGGTCATGGCCTTCCAAGCTTCTGAGTGGACAGCCAAGTCACCCTCATCAACCTTCAGAGAAGAGCACCTGGACAACCCTTCAGGTACACTGAAAACCCCAAGGAAGTTTTGGTTCTACAGACTACCTCTGCCACATAGCCGGCACACATTCTGGCTCTCCTCCCACCATGAGGGGCACCATCTCCAACAACATCCTGATAAGACTGCTGCAACTTGAGGATAAAGAGCTGCTTACCCCCCATCTGGTTACTAAAGAAGGATCACTGAAGGGTGGCAAAGTGCACTCTGATGGCACACAGTATCTTTCTATCCTGCTAACTCCTAGTTAAAGTGTCCTTGACCTTTGGGCCAAAAAGAGAACAACAGTAGAAAGGGATGTTGATGAAGGATGTTTTAAAGCAATCCGAAAAGTTACATAATCACATCAAGCCAGTGTGTAGCAATGCTGGTGCGATCTGCCTGAGATGTGCCATCAGGTGCATTGGAAAGTAGTTGCATAAACACATTGGTGACAGATCGCAGAGTTGACAACTATGCTTTGAGAGTCTTCTGCATCTTTGGGGCTTACCATGTTTTCACTACCTTTGATACTTCCAACACAAGGCCACACTGAAGTCTTGTCAAGTAAGACAAATAGTTTTAGAGTTCTCGGCACAAACAGGCAGAAGCGTGCTTTCTCATATGTTCTGAAACCCTGGATTCCCTGTTCGGGGGATGGACCAAGGAACTCTCTTCTGAAATGTCCTTTCTGGTGGTAGCTGTCATCACAATGGCATCAACTCCAGGTTCCTTACTCCAAAGCGACTGATCTTTAGGCGGTGCTAAAATTTTATCGGGTTTATTGGGATAAGTTTTACCATATCAGGATCTCTATGCCCTCTGCAACACCAGATCAATAACTACATTTGCAGGAGGAACTTCTTAGGACGTGGATGGGCCTACACCAACAGCCTCCAAAAGCACTGACACCACTGGAGAGGAGGTTTCAGTAGTCCAGTGAAGCAATGCCACAAGACTGCCAAAAGAGGTACCATCATGGGGTGTCTTGGGGACCTCTCTCCTTCCCTGAGGTCAGTATCCTCAGTGAGAGATTCCTCAGTGGAATCTATGAGCTTCCTCTTTCAATGGGTCTTCCTAGGGTCTCCTGGACCAAAGAATTCAGAATGCAGGGTGACTTGGAGGCTCGGACATGTGAGTGGGCAGTCCCAGAGTCAGTTGATGTTTATCGAGAAGCCCAGGAAGAGAGAGAGAGAAAGATGAGGGAGGAACTCCAGTCATTGCCAACCTCTCTCCTAAGCCAGAGAAAATCCTCTCTGCAGTGTCAAAATGCATACACCAAGGCTGGGTGCCTGAAGCAGGCATCCCTGGGATCACTGGACTCACTTGAGACACCCGTAGCCACAGCTGACCAATCCAGCTCTGATGCCAAGACCAAAGACGAACTGTCAAGTGTCAAGGCCCCAAGGGGAATGGACATCTCCAATACCTAGAGAGTCAAACCCAGCCCAGAGAGCCCTGAATTCTTGACTTTAGGGCAACATCAGCTTTGACACCACTGCAGTAAAAAAGGCCATAAAAGAGAATGGTGCCTGAAACAGCTAAGCAGTTGGAGCTGACCTTGGGGGTGGCAAGGCGAAGGAAGGGGCCAAACCCTCCAGCACAGTAGGCTTGGTGGCAGGAAGTCCAGCTGAATCTGGGACTGGAAGAAGGAGAGCATAAGCTGCTCCAAATCAACAGGCCATAAGCTCCCCAATGAGAGGGTGGACCAAGCTGATGAGGCCACTGAAGAGAGTTTATATACCTTTCTTCTGGCGCTTGAATCCAAAGTTTGGATGTCAGGTAGAAAGGGGTAACATTTTGGTGAAAATTCTGTCTGGCTGAATGGAGAGAATGGGGAATGTACTCTACCAAAATTAGCCCCACCTTTACCTAAAAATGGGCTGGGGATACTCAGAACAAGGGAAGATGACTTCAGAAAAGATGGCACCATGGTGAATTGATTCCAGGAGTAGAAACAGATGAAGGAGCCGAAGTTCAGTATTTCTTTGGGTCAGACTGATCTGTGATTCCCTGCCTTTCTCCTGTACCTTCAGGTCCTTATCCTTTTCTTTGCCCTGACCTCCACTGCCTTTGTTGGGCTTCATGGGCAAAGGGGAGGAAGCAGAAGCCACTGTAGAAGGCAACAGGATCTTTAAAACTAACTTTGCTCGCACTAAAGCCAGTACAAATATTGCAGATGATGTCTAGCTGCAACAACCAAGGCAGTAGGCAATAGGCACATCAATCATGTGTGTCCTGGGACAGTAGTTTGCAGTCATAAGACACACACTTCTTGAAAACTTTTTACTTCCCTTTTTCAATAACAGCAGCTGTGGATGAAAGAAAGAATTACCACAAGACACACAGCAAAACAACAAACTAACAATGGCCCATATAACTAGCTACCTACGTACCCATCAGTCTATACAGATACAAAAAGACAAACAGTAGAAGAACAGGGACAACCAAATACTAACTGCTACAATCTATAAAACACAGATATATCAGTTTTTTTTCTAACAAAAACCTAAGAAAATCAGGAACGTCACAAGAAAAACAAGAAACCACATGATACTAATCCCTAACTGAACTAATCCTCAACCATCTACCTACATCTATCAACTAATGGGTAGAGAACAAAAACATTAAAAAAACAAGCCTGGTCGATTACCAAAAAGGATAAAAGCTGAAATTCAAAAATTGCTTTGCAGTCCCTCAAGGCAGCAAACAAGATCTGAGGTAGGTAGGGGGAGCAAGGTATTATGGATAGAGAAGGGGAACCTCTAGAGTTGAAGTCTCTTTGAAACGTTGGCTCTGGATTAGAGTCAGATAAGTTAACCCAAAGGTTGAACCAAGATGAAAAAGACAACTTCAGATCAATCCTGTAAGAAGCCATTCTTCTGAAACCTCAGTCTATTGTGGAGGTCTCTTACGCAAGTGAGAGTTTTCCAGACACTTTGAAAAAGACTCTGCAAAGATAAGCAAGTCATCTAAATAAGAAAAAATATGAACACCTTGCAGTCTGCAATAGGCTATCACTGGAGCTATACACTTTGTGAACCCCCTTGGAGCAGCAGATAAACCAAAGGAAAATGCAGAGAACTGAAAGTATAATCCAGACAGAGAAAACCTTAAGAAACATTTGAAATCTGAGGCTATAAAAATGTGATGGCAAGCATCCTTTAAATCTAGAGTTACTAAAAAATAAAAAAAATAAAAATGAAGTGGGGGGAATCACTGGTAACAGGTTGTGAGGGGTTAGCACTTTGAACTTTGGGACTTTCACAAACTGATTTAGAAAGGAAAGATCTACAACTGGTCTTCGGGTTGCTTCTTTCACTAGTACCAGAAATATTCTTAAATAAAAACCCTTCCCTATCAGAGAAAGGGAGGCTACTTATATTGCCTCTCCACCTGAATCAGCAGATGCTGAATGACAGGACTGGAAAAAAAGAATTTCCATATGGAGGACAGAACCCATTTGTATGAGATGAGATTATCTGCTACCAAAGGGAGAAATGTTAAAATTGATTTTGGGGAAGATTTAAAGACTTGCCAGTGGGGGGGGGGGGTACCATTTGCCGATGGTATTCAGACTTATTGGACTACCTCTGTTTCCAGGAGTCTTGTCCTTTTGTTATGAAACCTCCTTGTCACTGGTTTTGAATGCCTGTCTGCCAAAAATTTGTTTGTTCTGCTTTTTATAAAAAGGTGCACAGGTAGGTGCAAACTTGGAGTAGGAAGGCTGAAAAATCTGAGTCACCCCCTGAATCAGCTTCCCTCTCTCATCACACTTTTATAGGTCCTCAGCAGCAGCTGGTCCAAAAACAACCTTCCTGTCTAAAGGGGATTTCAAAATGTCAGCTTTAACATCCTCAGGTACATTTTCAGCATGTAACCATGCAAACATTCTCATAACAGTTTCAGTAGCAGCAGGTCTGGAAGACCAATCAGCGTAAACATAAGCACACTTTAGAGAGTGTTTGGTGACTTGAAACACAGAGCCAATTAATTAATTTGTGGAAGATTTTCCTTCAGAACAGGGCAAAGTGGCTATAATGTTCCTCATGTTCTCAAAAGTGACCAGCAAAAACTGTGATGTGTGCAACTGAAAATTAAGAATACTAAAAATATGTGTGGTAGAAGAAATAGACCTTTTTTCCCAAATATATAAAAGACTTTCCCATCCTTATCAAAAGCAGAGGGATTAGTATTTACCAAATCTTTATCGACAGCATGATGTGCCAAAGCAGTTACTGTAGGCTCTGATCTGGGACTCGAAAATAAAAATTTGTAAGACTTAAGAACTTTATACAATAATATATCTGCTTTCTTAGAGTCTGCAAGTTGGCTGTTAAGAATGTTACAGGCTATAATAAAAACATCTTCCAATTCTGGAAGCACAGGATGAAAATACAGTTATACAAATAAAACTTACCATAACAGTAGATTTTCAGATGATCACTGCTGCAGTATCTTTAGCTACATGTGTTATATCCTACCAAGAATATAACAACCAGCCAGCTTCCACAGCTTCAGGGCACCTTCCACATGCCCAAACTGTTGGCAGCATGAGCTGAGCTAACGAAAAGAAACATTTGGGTGCAAAGTCCTTCAGAGCTTTTCTTCCAGCAGAGAGAGGGAGGTGGAGCCCTGAAAGGAGAATGCTAGGGATATAAATCTCCACACCCTGGAATAAAAAGCACACCAAAAAATAAATAAACAAGGGGGATGGAGGGCTACTGCAGCAGTGAATATTCGAACATCTACTATCAGAGTAAGTTTTATTTGCACAACTGTACTTGGCTATACAGATAGATTACCTTATCTAACTACATTTGGGAAGTGGAAGGAGAAGAGTTTAGGAATCCCTGGAGAATGATCCTAGCAAACCTTGATCCGGACGTAGAGAAATAATCAAGCTTATAATGCTTTGCAAAAGTATATACAGAGAACCAAGAAGCAGCTTCAAGAATACTTCTAGAATCCAACCCTTTCCAAAAAGACATAAATGAAGCCAAGGCTCTGGTTGAGTGGGTTTTGACTCTGTCTTGAATAGTTTTGTTATGGTGAGTACAAAAAAAAGGTAATAGCCTTAAAAAAACTATTCGGACACAGTCTATTTTGACACAGGTTGTCCTTCTTATCGTCATAAGAAATGAACAATTGATCTGAATATCTGAAAGATTTAGTTCTGTCAAGATAGTACCCGACTTGCCTATGGACATAAAAGGGTATTCAGTATCCTTTCTCCCTCATTCTTACTATTAATAAAATATATTAATATATTAATATATATATAAATATATATATTAATAAAATTATTATTACTATTCCTCAGTCTTGATGACGCAGTTGAATTTTTTAATACTACCTTCCTGAGCATCCTTAATTACCATGCCCCCATAAGACTTTCCAGAATCAAAGCACAACCCTCCCCGTGGCTACAGAAAACCACTAAGTCAGAAATGAAAAACAGGGATAAAGCCTGGGAGCACTGGAGCAAAACCAAGACCCCCTCAACTAGACAGAAATTCCTAGAACTACGCAATAGAGTCAAAAAGCTAATAAAACAGGACAAATTCCAATACTACCAGTCTGCCCTAGACTCCTCCAAACACAGCCCCCAAACAATTCTGGTCCTCCATAAACTCCATCTTCCACCCAGGTAAAGTCAGTACCCCTCCTCCTAACATCCCTCACTCCTCAGAAAATATTGCTACCTCATTCAACACACACTTCACACAAACCATACTATCACTAACTAAACAACACAACCCCCCTCCCCTCCAACCCACACCTTCAACTACTAATCTCCCCACTGCCTTCACTTTTTCTCCTGTACCTACCTCCAACATAAAAAACTCTTAACTAAACTTAAACCCACCAAATTAGCAGCAGACAACCTCCCAAGTGAATACCTACAAATCGCAGCTGATGCTCTGGCCTACCCAGTATCCATCTTGATTAACCGATCTCTGTCAGAAAGTTATGTTCCCACACTGTGGAAAGTATTACATATAATTCCCCTCCACAAAGGCGGACCCTCCACAGAACTAACCAATTACTGCCCCATAGCTATTCTCTCTCCACTCTCCAAAATACTAGAGAGATGCATACACTCTCAGGTCTCAGACTACCTCCTTACTAACAACCTCCTTTCCAATACTCAGCATGGTTTCCGACCAAACCATAGCACCACCACTGCCTTACTCTCCTTTACTAACACTGTCCTTCAGCATAAAAACAATGGCTAACTCTCCTCTGCTACTTTCCTAGACCTATCTAAAGCATTTGACATGGTCCCACACAAACAACTTATCTCTGTCCTCAATAACCTATCCTTCTCACAATCAGTCACCAACTGGTTTCAGAGTTACCTGTCTGACAGCCAACAATCCGTTGTATGGCAGAATGACATATCTCCCCAACTACCTGTCTCCATAGGGGTTCCCCAAGGATCCGTCCTTGGACCCCTACTCTTCTCTGTTTTCACAAATAATCTAGCCGCTGCCACCACACATGGCACACTCATACAATACGCAGATGACTCGACCATCATCTGCTCAGCCCAGTCCCTACTCAAACTGCAAAAAAGTCACACAGGAAGCCTTTTCCTCTGTTGAAACTTGGTTATCCAATGCCCAATTAGTACTCAACCCAAACAAAACTAAACTACTCATCTTCCAACCCACCAAACATACTCAAAACAACTCTCACTTTAACATCACAGCAAAAGACAACACCACTATATTCCCAACTGAACACACCAAATTGCTAGGAGTGGAAATAGACAATAAACTAAAATTTGACATTCACATATCCATGACCATAAAAAAAGTCCACAAAAACTAGGAGCGTTATACAGAAATAAGCATCTTCTCACCAAAGCAGCAAAGATTTCAATAGCAAATTCCCACCTTACCTCCACCCTACTTTATGCCACTCCAATATATACCAAGCTAAGGCAATGCGATCTAAACAAGCTAGAGACCTGCTACAACAAAATTGCCAAATTCGCCACAGGGGCATCCTACCGTAGTCACCACTGTCTCTCACTTGCTGAACTGGGCTGGCTTGAACTCCCTCACCTCCTTCAATGGTATCAACTCTCACTCGCCCACAAACTAGTAAACCATCCACTAAATGTCCCATCCCTCCAGAATCTACTCCAACCCTATCGTACCACCAGACCACTAAGATCCAGCAACAAAAATCACTTGCAGATCACTAAAGCCAATAACTCTACTGGCGAAGCACTATTCTCTTGCACCATAGCCAAATTATGGAACTCCCTCCCACCCACAATTACCTCCATACCATAATTCACCTACTTCAAACTTTACTAAAAGCGCACCTAAAAACATGCTGGCTATGCCCTTGCAACTCCCACTCTAATATCACCCACCCCATCCAACCACTACCTTTCTTTCCACTCCACTAACTACCTTGATTATAGCAAGCTCAGATGCTCATAAGCCTAGTACTTATACAGCAGGAACGTCTTATTTTAACATTTGTTAATGTCTGTTATGTACTTCACAGATAAAGATTCTAGTTGTCTACTGATGTACTATGTTCTGCATCTGTAAATATGTTGTAAGTAATTGTTATGTAAATTGTTAATCGCTATGTAATCCAATGTAACTACTGTCTGTTTATTTTAACTGTGAAGCTTTTCTCCCTGGGCCTCCACTGAAAATGGACCTACGTCCAGTCGGACACTCCCGGTCAACAAATATAAATACATAAATAAATAAATAAAAATGGGGAGATGGACAATTTGGCTAAAAGTAAACTCGGATTCCAATTTAGACATAAAAGAATAAGAAGTTATTTACTCACCATAACGTTCCATCTGAGTAGGTGACTTCATTTGTCTGCAACCTGTGGGTCTTGGATCCGATATCGGATCCGAGCCGGCAACTATTTATACAGCTATGGATCCGAGCTCCTAGCTCCTCCCCTCACCCACAATCCCCTGCCAACCCCAACTGACCTCAGATCAAGTTTGCCCTCCTATATACCTGAAAAGGTTCCCAAAAAGGAAAAGGCAGGAATAATACTATCATCTAACCCTTCTGAAGGCCAGGGGGAAGGAGGGGGGGATGGTTGCAGACAAATGAAGTCACCTACTCAGATGGAACGCTATGGTGAGTACATAACTTCTTAGTCTGAAGTAGAGACTTCATTTGTTAGCAACCTGTGGGACAGAGTCCCCAGCTACCTGAATCTTGGGCGGCCATCATGGAAGGATGTTCCAGAGCACTGCGGAGCTAAAGGATGCTCTACCTCTGGAAGTGACATTCAGCTTGTAGTGGTGAATAAAGGTACGAGATGAGGCCCAAGTGGCTGCCGAGCAAATATCATCCAAAGGGACCCTAGATCTGAATGCAGTAGAAGTAGATAAGGAGCGAGTAGAGTGAGCACGGACCCTTTGAGGTGCGGGCCTCCCAGAAGCCTCATAAGCTAGATGGATACATTGGGAAATCCAGTGTGATAAGGTGACCTTCGAAATGGCTTTACCTAAATTGAATTTAGAAAAGGAAATGAACAGCTGATCAGAGTGTCTGTGACCAGCAGTCCTATGAATATAGAAATGCAGCTGCCTGTGCACATCTAATGAATGCAGCTTGTATTCTCCTTTATTTTGGTAATTAGGGAAGAAAACAGGGAGATTGATGGACTGATTGATATTGGTTTCTGATTCCACCTTGGGTAGAAAAGATGGATTGGTCCTGAGGTACACTCTATCCTGATGAAAAACCAAATAAGGGGGTTTTACGGAAAGAGCTTGAAGTTCTGAAACTCTTTTCGCAGAGGTGATGGCTACCAGAAATGCTGTTTTCCAAGACAGGTATTTAAGATCAGCAGAGGCAGCTGGTTCAAAGGGGGAAGCAGTCAAGGCCTGAAGAACTAGCGATAGGTCCCAAGGGGGTATGGCTTCTCTGATCGGGGGCCTAAGCAGAAAGGTACCCTTGAGGAAGGTTTTACATAGTTTAGCTGACATCAAGGGACCTGTCTCGTGTCCTACATGGTAATGGGAGATGGCTGCCAATTGTACCTTGACTGTCGAACAGCTAGCCCCTTGCTGAAAAAGCCCGGTAAGGAAGTCCAAAACTGACGTTAGAAGAGCAGTGAAGGGGTCCACATTATGATGCTTCGCCCAGATGGAAAAGCGCTTCCATTTACTGCGGTAAACCTTCCTGGTGGAAGGTTTATGCACTGCCACCAAGATGGCTTTGACCGGAGAGGAGATACCGGGAGTCCTAATTAAGAGTGGAACTGGAGCAGCCAAGCTGTCAGCTTCAGGTTGTCCAGATTCGGGGTCGGTAAGCCTGATGGATGAGAGATCAGATCTGGGCTGGGATCCAGAATCCAGGGAGGATTCACCAAGTGTGACCACAGGTAAGGGAACCAAGTTTGTCGAGGCCAGAATGGGGCAATGAGGATCATCCTGCTCCCCAACCGAGACTCTTTCTGTAACATCTTTAGCATCAGGGGAAGAGGAGGATAGGCATAAAGTAGACCGGGCGGCCAAGCATGCACTAGAATGTCTCTCGGGGCTTCCCCTGGTGGGGGAATCAGGGCGAAGAAGTTGTCGCATTTCGTATTTGAGGGAGAGGCAAAAAGATAGCAGCAGGGTTGCCCCCATTTTGCAAAAATCTGCTTCGCTACACAGGAGTTGAGAGACCACTCGTAAGGGGAAAGAATAGTGCGGCTGAGTTCGTCCGCCAGAATGTTGGACCATCCCAGAATGTGCATTACGATTAGAAAGTAGATGGTGGAGATCGCCCATTCCCACACTCTCATGGCCTCTCGCACAGAGGATAAGACCTGGTTCCCCCCTGTTTGTTGATATACCAGACAACTGACATGTTGTCCGTCTGTATCGCAATAGTTCCGATGGGAAGAAGGTTGTGAAGTGCTTGCAACGCTAACAGCACCGCCCTCATCTCCAGAACATTGATATGCAGGGAGGTCTCTGAGTCATTCCATGTGCCTTGGACTGTTCTGCCTGAGCAATGCCCCCCCCCCACCCGAGGCGAGAAGCGTCCATGGTCACTGTGACGAGGGGAGGTGGAGCGCAGAAGGGACGACCTGTATGGAGGTCTGGGGAATGCAGCCACCATAACAGGGCCCTCCTGCAAGCTTTGCTGAGAGAGACAGGGTGATAGAGAGGGAGAAGCTGGAAGGACCACTGTACTTGAAGGGTCCACTGTAATACCCTCATGTTTAGGCGAGCGCACAGGAGGAGAGTAATTGCCGCTGCCATAGAGCCCAGTGCCCTCAGGACCAATTCCGCGGGTGGAGCTTCTGATTGGAGGATGGCCCGCACATGAAGACTGAGGTTCTGTAGTCGTTCCAAAGTGAGGTAGGCTCGTAGACTTCTCGTATCTAACCTGGCCCCTATGAAGTCTATCACTTGTGTTGGAGCAAGGGAAGACTTGTCCATATTGATCGTGATGCCTAACTGGGGGGCTAGGCAAGAAAAAAATCTCTGGCTGAGCAGAGTAGATGCCTTGTTGGGGCGGTCAGGAGCCAGTCGTCCAGGTACGGGAAGACCTGCATTCCCTGGAGTCTCAGGTGGGCCGCTATCACTGCTAAAACTTTGGTGAACACCCTGGGGGCTGTGGTGAGGCCAAAGGGAAGGATCCTGAACTGATAGTGGCTGGCTCCCAGCCAGAAGCGGAGAAACCTCCTGGATCGTCTGTCCATTAAGATGTGGTAGTACGCATCCTTGAGGTCTATAGAGCACATCCAGTCATTCTCCCGTAACAGGGGGAGAATGGATTGAAGAGTGACCATTCGGAATTTCTCCTTGGTTACCGCCAGGTTCAAGAGGGAGAGGTCTAGGATTGGTCTCAGGTCCCCCGTCTTTTTTGGCACCAGAAAGAACCTGGAGTAAAACCCTAATCCGAGCTAGTCTAGGGGGACGGGTTGGATGGCCCTTTTTTCAAGCAGCTGCTGGATTTCCGCGGCTGTAGCCTCCCTCTCATCGGGTGGTACATCGGGGAGGTTCTTGAGTCTGGGGACATGAAGCATAGGGATTTTGTAACCTCTGGATATAATCCGAAGCACCCAGCGGTCTGACATAATGGACTCCCATGCCGCCAGGTGCCTCGAGAAGCGCCCCCGACGCCTCCAGAGTGGAGCAGTCGGGCAACCCTTCAGGGCTGTTGCATGGGCCGATCAGAGAAGGATTCTCTGGACCCAAAATTTCTCGGTGCCCCTCTGCCTCTAGGGCGGCGTCCACCCTGTCCTCCTCTGCCACGGAAGGACTGGTTGTCCAGAGCAGGTTGGGAATGCTGTGATTTCCGGAACCACATCTTCTTCTGTCCCTTTTGGTTCTTGGAAAAGGACCTCTGGGAAGCAGAGAAGCGGACTCCGACGGCAGACAATGTCTTCCCATCCTTCTCGCTATGGACAAGTGTCTTGCCAACGGTTTTGCCAAACAAGGTAGAACCATCAAAGGGGGCATTCGCAAAGGATGCCTTAAAGGGCTCCGCAAAGTCACAATGTCGGAGCCAGGCCTGGCGCCTCATCACTAGGCCCGCTCCGCTAGCTCTAGCGGCTCCCTCAGTTGCGTGAGACAGAAGCCGCATAGAGGTGTTGGAAACAGATCTCAGAGTGGCCATATGAGTGGAGTACAATTGCTTGTCCTCCGCCGACATGGACTCCGGGAGGGGAAGCAGCGTATTCTTTAATAAGATTGCACTGCATCCTAATGACATGTGCCATGTAGTTCAGAGACCTTACCGAGAAGGTCGCTGAACTGAATACCTGCTTCCCAAGGCGATCCATCAATCGAGACTCCTTGCTCGGGGGATGGACCGAGGGGCTGTCCTGAGCTAGTTCCCTCTTAGTGGCTGCCGCCATCAACATGGCATCTACAGGGGGACCCTTGCTCCAGTGGGGTCGGTCTGCGGGGGGGGGGGCTCAAGATCCTGCCCGGGCGCTTGGGAATAGGCTCCACAGTGTCCAGCTCCTTCCACGCCCTGGTGGTCACAAGGTCCACCAGGGGGTCAGCCGGAGGGGACACCCAAGAGGTAGACGGGCCTGCTTCGAATGCCTCCAGGAACACGGACTCGTCGGAGGAAGCCTTGGGGGCAGACCACCCCCCGAGCCTAAGCATTTCCATGATGTCTCCAAAGGAGACATCCTCAGGGGGTGATCTTGGGGAGCCTTCCCCTTCATCCAAGTCCGTGTCCTCTGCTAAGGACTCGGGGGAGTCCATGTGCCTCCTCTTACACTTATGCTTGCGAGGCACTTCCTCGGGGGGGCTGTCCGAAGAGGTCTTGCCAGCAATGTCCTGTTCCAAAGGAACAACCTGGGACATTGAAGCAGGCTGTCCCTGTGGCCGGGTGATGGAAGCCTGGCCCAGCAGAGAGGGAGTGCAGGGTGGAGCAGAGACAAGGGCCGGGGGTCTGGATGCCCTCGACAGAGCCCTCTCCACTACATCGAAGGCCGAGGGGGAGCCACTCTCCCTGGGCTCAGAGAGCCAACTCCCACTCGGATCCGATGAAGGGATCGGAACCGGCGCCGAGACTGTCGGATCCGAGGGACCAGTGTGCTCAGACCTGGACAGAGCCGAAGGCACACTGAATCCCTTGGATCCGAAGCTCGGGCCACGGCTCTGAGAGGTCGGATCCGACGATGGAACCGACAGACTCGAGGGCAGGGTCAGATCCGAAGTACACAGTACTGTCGGCGCCGACCCACCCCCGGCTCCAACGCTGCCCGGCTCCAAGCGCTCCGAACCCAGGAAGTGGGTCGGAGAAGGAGCTATCGGAGCAAAAATGGGTGTCGAGCTCCCCCCCGAAGGGGGGGGGGAGGCAGGAGCACTCCCATCTGCAGCTGGGCCTGGATGAACCTTCTCATCATCCGGTCCAAGTCTGCATCAGACAGGCTGTAGGTGGATCTCGACGAGGCCACCGAGGCAGGCCTGGAGTGCCACCTCGATGACCTTGACGGAGATCGGGTCTCCTCCTCCTCCGGTCCCAGGGAGAAGCAAGGTGATCGGAGCCGAGGAGGAGGAGACCTGGAAGCCGTGGAGGGAGAAGCCTGCTTAGCTGGGGGGGCCGAAGCAGAGGCCTCGGCCCGCCGCTTGTGGTGCTTCTCCCTCCATTTCTCCCTCCTGGCCTCCCTATCCTCCGGCGCTTTAGTGGGAGTTTGAATCCCGGCCGGAGGAAGGGGGCAGGAGTGGCCACCACCACAGGCTGGGGAGGTGCCACGGGAGTAGCGGAGGCCGAAGCCGACTCCAGGGGCAAAAGTCCCGCCAGGACCAGCTTCAACCTCCGCTCTTTCAGTGCCCTGGGGTTGAACCCTGCACAAATCCTGCATCCTGAGGACAGGTGTTCAACCCCAAGGCACCGAACACACCGAGTGTGGCCATCCGCTGGTGAATGCTTATGGCCACACTCGGTGCACTTAGAAAAAATGGGCTTTGGGGCCTCTGACATTTCTGAAGAAAAGGACTACACAAGCGCACCAGGCCCCAAAACACAAAAAAAACACACACACACTATGATCAGTGAGGGGAGGAAATACACTAAAAAGGGGAAAAAATTAACCTAAAGGGATCCTAAACACACACACGATTTAAAAAGAAAAGATTTTTCTGTTTTTAAACAAGTTTTTAAGAACTTATCTGAAAGTTGGCAGGAGCACTGCAATCCAGCTGTCTCTTCTAAAAGCGGCAAACTAGATCTGAGGTCAATTGGCGTTAGCAGGGTATTATGGGTGAGTGGAGGAGCTAGGAGCTCGGATCCATAGCTGTATAAATAGTTGCCGGCTCGGATCCAATATCGGATCCAAGACCCACAGGTTGCTGACAAATGAATTCCCTACTTCAGATGGATTAGTTTTCAATAAAACCATGTCCCTATGGTTGACTCATCATAAGAGCTTGCAACTCAGAAACCCTTCTTGCAGAGGTAACAGCAAAGTCTAGCTTCTGTAATACAAAATTAAGATCCCAAGGAGGGTCTACTAGTTTTCTTGGGGGCTTCTTATGCAAAACCCCTTTCAAGGACATTCTGACATGAGACTGCATGGGCAGTGTCGAAAGATTTTACTCTTCTAACATATTCTGGAAGAATCACACCAAGTTCTTGTAAGCAAGTAAAACAGCTTTTTTTTTTGCATGATGGAGAGACCTATGACTAGATATATGCCAGCAGTCACAGCTACTTGTGTACTTTAAGTTCTCCTAGACCCTCCCCTCGCTCATTACACGCTATGCACACAGAGACTTTCATTAAAATGTATACCTTCTCATAATCAGAGAAATATGCTTTTGTAGCATTGGCAGATATAACCTTGATATTATCATTTTGATACATGGTAAAATATGATTGCACCAACACATACAGCAATTAAAATGTTCATCAACACAGAACCCCCCAGTTTCCAGATTTTGGAAAAAAAAAGTCAGGGGGTTTTTGGACCAGGTTTAGTCAGTTCAAAAACTTGTTGGTTTTGACAGTTTTCTCAGTTCCCAGATGGATTTTACTGTCCCATACACTGCAAAATATTTGTATTTTACTTTGAGGTAATACATTTGCGTGTCTGATAACTGGTATCAGATCCCAAAAAAACAACTTTGAACAGCCATATGGTAATGGTAACCATTTATATGCTTTCCACACAAAATAAAATACAATCATTATTTTTTGGGTGGTGATATTGGCAAATTCATAACTCCCATTTGGCCCCCTCCCTTAAATAACAGGCCATATACATAATTTTTTTTCAACAAACTAGTATCATTTACATTGATGCTCAGTGGTACTTCTGTGGTTTCAAACAACAACTATTTGCAGTACATACCCAACAATTTGAGACATTCATTGAGGATGCATATGCATTTAATAATTGATATGTATTAAAGTTTGTTTGGATGCTGGTGGTGTGTTTGTCTCTTTTGAATGGCTAGCTTCATTAAAAAAAGAAATGACCAAAAGAAAATATTTGCAGTGCTAGGGGGTGGATCCATGGACCTTTTTTTAATCCGAAATGCTATCTCCTCACTCCCCGCTCCCGCCAAGCAACAAGTTTTGCCACACTGCGGGGCAGTAATAGGTACAACCAACAACACAAAATAAATGGGAGACTTTGAGGAGTTGAGGAGGAAGGGAGGGGAAGGGAGGGAGGTAGTAGAGTCCAAGACAGAAACCCTACTGACTGTGGGTGGTAGGCACAATGGTGTTTTTGATTGAGCATCCGGATGTGTCACAAAAAAAGCAACACCACTTAGCATATTGTATGAAAAGGATAGGGGTGTTGGAAAATGATGCCGGCAACTCTGACCCCCCTCCCCATTTATTACATACTATGCAGGATAACAAAAAAAAGACAAAATATGCAGCATATGCCTTCCCCTCCTAAAAAGGTAATAGCTGCAGGGCCCAGATGGGAAGGGCTGCACAACTAGTTTCAAGTGAAAAGGTACTGGACATGTCTGCTAGGGCATTACCTTGGACGGCTTGTTGTAGTAATTCAAGGATTAGGTCTTTGTATAATGTCTTTCCCGTTTGGTTGTAACCCCTATTTTTCCATTGCAAACAGTGTCCAGTCCGCATGTAGTAAGGGTGATCTTTTAAGATCCGTCCTTCAGCAACAGGTAGCAATGTCGCTGATTTTAAGGTAGTGCATCTCTCAATTGTCAGCTTGCAATCTACAGTCTGTATAAAGGTCTTACTGTAATGGAAAATAGCGGGTGCACTTCTTCCGCATAGTAGGGAATCTTATTTACCTTATGTCCTTCGTGGTGCAGAAAGTGTAGTAGTCGAATAGTCTGGACTTAGATATCGCTCAGCAGAATAGACGGATCCGGGGACTATGGGGCCGAGGTACCCCCCGCAGATTACCGTAAAATGCCCTCCTCTGCTTTTCTGCAAACTAAGAAATTTCTTCTTTCTCGATTCTAAATGTAATACATTGTGCAATGTAATGGATCTGACACCTTCGATTCGGATTTATTATGCTTTGCTTAATGATTCAGTTCTATTCTCCTTGCCACCATCCCCTCCATCTACATCTTTTGACCGTCATTATAGTCATGTGGTAACCACGGGCAATCTCTGGCTAAATGTCCTTTCTTACCGCACTTAAACACCCCCCTTTTTGCCTACCTCGAAATCCTCACCTGAACTAACATTAAAGTTCCATCTTCACTAACTGTAAAAGTCTGGGCTTGTTTATCTTTCTTTTCCTTCAGATATTTCTCAGCATGTCTAGCATACAAACATTGTGTGAGAGATGATGTAGATAACTGTCTACAGTTTAGATCATCTGATTGAATGCATTGATTAATGCAAGTCCAATCTGCCTTGGGCTTCCAATGTTCTTCTATTTTATCTAAGAGAGTCTGCATTCTGGTTCTACACACTTGGAAGTTTTACTATCTTCCTTTTAACAAAGTACACATCTCTTTCACTTGAATTACTTTGATTCCTTGTCTTATTTCCTGCCTGTTTGCACAGTAATCTTACTAGATTTTGACATTCTGACTTATTTAAACATCCACTAAACCCATGATCTTTTTTCCATTTATCTAAATATTTTTGTAAATCAAACATAAACTTTTCATCTTCAGACTGGTTCCTGTTCCCATTTCTCTTATGAAAAACTATTCCTGTTCCTGAGATCTCTTGTATATGGAATCTATTCACATATACTCCTTATACTTTGAGAAAATTAAATTTCTCCCTTGACTAGTCCCTTAAAATTTAGACAAAAATTCCAATCAGAAACAACAAAAAATAGCAATTTCAACCTGTTTCAGTTGGAGGTCTTTCATTCGAGGAGAGCCTGATCTCTCTCCACCTGCGCAGGTTTTCAGCCTCTCTTTGTTCCAGTTATGTTGAAAGATTTTACTCTTCTAACATATTCTGGAAGAATCACACCAAGTTCTTGTAAGCAAGTAAAACAGCTTTATTTTACATGCATGGAGACCTGCTACATGATAGTAATATGCCAGCAGTCTGGCTACTTGTACTTTAAGTTCTCCTTATATAGACCCTCCTGCATGTACATACACGTAGCACAGAGGACTTTCATTAAAATTGATAGTTTGATTACTTGTTTTTACCAGCCAGTACCACAGTTATTCTTGCACCATTAACTTTCTTATCAGCAGTTTAAGATTAACTCCTGCATTCCTCAGTGATCAACATTTTCCAGAACATTTCAGTTTGCACGCAGTGAACATTTTTCTGCTTAACCCTTTATATACAGAATACAAAATATGTTGACTTCAGTATTTTTCCACAGGCAGGCATGCAGAAATGGACGATAAATGAACCCTGACAGAGGAATAAAAAAGGCCACAGGATAATAACTCACACAAATGTTGCAGACCCAGAGAACAGCTAGACCTAAATGGGTGCTGGTTATGTTGTTAGCACCAACTAGGAAATCTTTTCCATTTGCTAACATGTGATTTTCCAGTAGCAGGCTTTCGTGCTTCCATTAGTACCTGCTGCATATCTTCAGTAAACAGATGCCTAAGAATTAGGACCATATCATCCAGGTAGTCAGCTGAAGATGAGTGATGCTGGAGTGTATAAACACCTCTGTTCTTGCGCAAGCAGATCCAGTCTATGAGGCAACTTGTGGTAATTGCCCCTGTCCGTTTCCAAGAGAAGGGAGGACCATGGATGCATGGACTAGAAGGGAGTTACCAAAATGATCTTGGGGGATTTCTTCAGAAGTATCCTGAATATTAGTGAAAAGGGAAGAAAAGCGCACGGGAATATTCCTTTCCAAAGCAAAGAAAATGTATCTGTCTAAGAGGCCTTCTTGCACAGAGTCCTGTAACAGAAACTTGCCAGTTGATTGTTCAAAGAGGAGGCAAAGATGTTTACTTGAGGAAATCTCCACAGATAGATAAAATCTTTGAAGATCCCTGATCAAGTTTCCATTCATGAGGTTCTAACCTCCTCCTGTTCAGCTTGTCTGCTCCACGGGTATGCTCTCAAGGAATGTAGGACACATGTAGAGTGAAACTGTGCTGTGAAGCAATATCCCAAGCTAACATGGCTAGTCTGCAAATGTGTTATGACCTGGTTCCCCCTTGTTTGTGGACATACCACGTGACTGTGGTACTGTCCATAACCACTGAAGAGTTAACCAGAACCAAAGATTGTTCAGAGTTGAGTGCCTTGAACAGGGCAAGCATCTCCTCGATATTTGTGTGCTTGCATCTGTCCTTGATATCCCACACCTCCTGCACTTTTATCCCTCCTGAAACTGCTCCCAAAACAAAAATCTGAAGTGTCTGTGGTGACTCACTGCTTTGGAGCAGAAAGGGAGAAGGGGAGACCTGGATTTAAGAAAATCTGTTATATCCACCAAAACATCTTTCTTCTGACAAACCCTAGCCCTCGGATTTGAAAATATAAAGGGTGTTGATGCTGGGACCAAAGACATTTCACATACCACTGTATCTTTCTTATGTGGCGTTTCGACAGATGTATTATGAGAATCACAGTTGCCATGACACCAAAATCTTGATGTATTCCCTCACAGTGTTTGAAGTCTGAGTGGAAAACCATAGAAACAGATCTAGATAAAGATTTTTTTTTCCTGTGGAAGAAATGCTCTTTAAAAAGAAGTGTCTAATTGACCTCCAGGAACATAATCATGTCTGAAGGAGTCAAGAAAGACTTGGAATCCAAGCTAATGTAAGAGATCTCTCAGCCAAGATAGAGATCCCTGACACTTTGAAAAAGACTCTGCAAAGATAAGCAAGTCATCTAAATATGGAAAGACATGGATACCCTGTATCCTACAATGAGCTATAACTGGAGCCAGCCATTATGAACACTCCTGGGGCAGTGGACAATCCAAAGGGTAAGGCAGAAAACTGATAATGTGATCCAAACACAAAAAATCCTTTTTATATGTCTGAACCCTGGATGAATAGGGATGCGAGAATAAGCATCTTTTAAGTCTAGTGTTGCCAGGAGATTTGAAGGAGGAAGAGATAACAGGTTGTGAAGTGATGTCATTTTGAACATGGATACTATCACAAACAGGTTTAGGAAAGAAAGATACTGAACTGGTCTCCATGAATTTTCTTTCGTTGGTTGTAGAAACACCCTTGAATAAAATCCCTTCTCCACCTGGGAAGGAGAAACTAGTTCTATTGCTCCTTAGGGCATATGATGAAAAACCAGTGGAAACAAAAAGTCTGATCGGATTAGGAATGACCTCCTGGAAAGGAGGAATTTCCACCCACTGCCATCTGTAACCTTTAAGAATCATTTTCAGAACCAATTTGTCTGAAACTATCTGTTGCCAAACTGAAAAATGGAGATTTTGACTTTCTGTAATTAAAAAGGGGCCAGGGTGGGACGGGTTCCTAAGGTCTTGTGAATAGTCATTCAGACTTCAAGGACTGTCCTTAGTCTTGGGAGGTTTGAGACTTCTTTTTGGGACCCCTTGCCATTTATTCTTAACTGTCTGTTTACCTGTATTTTGTTGAGTCTGTTCATTCTGTTTTTTGCCAAAACTGGATGAAGAGAGGCAAAATCCTTTGCAAAATTTGGCAAATGAGGGCTTCCTTTTATCACACTTTTTGATTACCTACATAGCAGAGAGGCCAAACACTAAATCTCAGTCCAAGGGAGAATTTAAAATCTCATTTTTAATATCATCTGGAAGGTTCTGAGAATGCAGCCATGCAAACCTCCTCAAAACAATGCCAGTGATCACAGCCCCAGAAAAAGTATCAGCAGAGCACTGTAAACAATTAGTGCCCTGTGCAACAGAAGAAACTAAGCTATTTAAAGCAGACTTTTCCTCACAAGAAGAAACTGCAGATAAAACATTATTCATACTTTCACAATTTGTCAGAACAAACTAACATATGAGCCTGACAATTCAGAATTCTGAAAATCAAAGTTGCAGAAGTATACAATTTTTCCCAAACTTGTCAATAATTTTTCCATCTTTATTGTAGGATTGGAATTAACTAAGTGCTTAGCATTAATGGGATCAACTAAAGCTATCCCTGTCGGGTCAGGTTAAAAAAAAAAAAAAAATGCTGGGTGGATGTGGCATAATGCTTTAAGATTTTACCTTACAGACACAAGGTGCAGGGTTTGATGCTGACCTGGATTATTGGCCAAGCACAGTTAGCACAGTGCACACATGTGAATCTATGTATAAAAAAATTAAAAGACTAAGGAACTTTATTAGCTTATCTGCGTTTTTAGGGGCAGATGGCCGACTATCAGGAAAATTACAGGCAGTAACGTACACATCCACTAAAGCAGACAAAACAGGAGCAATGGTTCTGGAAAATCATTCTGTAACAACTCATAGTATTTCCCAAAGGACTGAGAAATCTCAGTGTTCTTCCACCGAAAACATTGGCACATTCTAGCAACAGTCTCAGAGAAAGAGAAACCCCAGAGGAAGAATCAGGCTTGAGCTTTCCTCAGAGTCTGAATAAGAAATCTGTGGGAAAAAAAATCAGTAACTATGCCAGCATCTTCCTGTTCAGATTCAGAATCTTGAGTCTCTTCAGGAAAAGAAGAATCTTTATTTCTTTTACCAGCAACTACTTTACAAGAAGGATCAATAGCCTGAATTAAGCCCTGAGCCAGACCTAGTAAACTACTCCTATTCAAAGAAAATTGAGGATTAGTAGATACATGTTTGTTTTTCTGTTTATTTTTGACAGGAAAATGAGGCCAATCATGTTACTAATGGCAGCAGCTTTCCCCAAGGATGGGCACAGCATTCTGACACAACAGGGAAAACTTCACTGTTCCCTCTCCTACGATTAACAAGAGTGTCTCTCCCTTGCCCAATGAGGTGACTCCAACAGCTGCAGAGGAAATGGGTAACTCCTTGTCCATAGTGGTTGTGGGTGCTACACCAGAGGGATGCAGGGTAAAAAAAGGAATGGCCTAAGGAGCAACAAATGGCCACAGCAGAGTCATCTACCTGTGGATGAGGTAAATTTCTAGCCTGCTATGGTGACAAAGGCTGTTTGCTTTTTTTTTTTTTTTTTTTTTTTATGACTGAAAGAAGGACTGACTGTGGGATTTGTTGTTTGTTCCATGGTCAAGCAAAATGGTGTCTCTTTCCCAGGGAATACACAATTGCCAGTAACCACTACCAGTCCACGAAAGTCACTTTTTTAAAGGAAAAAAAAACACAGTAAACAGCATATTAAAACACTATGCAGATCCACAAAAGTAAGATAAACACAATAATTTCTCCACTGAAAAAATGTTTTCAGTTACTTTGTCACTTTTAAACTGAAAGAAGAAACGAGTGCTCAGTTAAACAGTATGTTACAGTCTCAAGACAGCTCATTAAAATATAACATTTCTAACATTTAAATAATTTTCTTGATGAAGAAAGTAATAAAACATCAACAAAATTCAGAACGTGGAAGTTCTTCCCCGCAAAGAGAACTGATCTGCACAGCAAAGGAAAGCTAGCCAGCTGAAATCTCAAAGCCTCAGAGAAGCATAATCTTCAGTGGCACTAAAGCTTTGAAGGGCTTGGCACCCAAAATTGTCTTTCAGTCGGCTCAGTTTGCGATGCCTGACAGTTTGGTTGCATGGAAGGTGCACTGAAGCTTTGGAAGATGTCTGGCTATTACATTCTTGGGAGTATATTACCAACATAGCTAAGGCTACTACAGCAGTGATGAATATAATAAACATCAGGAGTGAGTTGAGGAAATTCTAGTTGTAATAAATCATATTATTTCTTCAAGGCTACTGTAATATGACTATGTTTCCTCTGAAACAATTGATTCACTGAAGTCATGGTTTCAGAAAAAGAAAATCTTTTTAAGGGACCATCAGAAGAAAAATCCTCCTCAAAATTTGAATCAGTCAAGTGAGGAGATGAAGCATAAGTTGCTTCCTCAAAATAATTTCCCTGTTCATTAAACTGTGAATCTTCAAAAAATGAAGAATTCCTTTTCTCTTACCAGTAGAACTAGAGTGAGAGGGGTCAAGAGCCTGAGCTAAGCCCATTATGTCATCCCTGTTTAAAGTAACTGAGACAGGGAAAGATAAATATTCAACTTTTTGCTTCTTTTTAAAAGGAATTTAGATAAAAGACCAACCCCTGTCAAGCAAATCACCCCAGAGACAGGCATCCTTGTCCATCAAGGCAGAGAGGGATTCCTCTAGACCAAGAAGACAAGGCTTTCCCATGCCATCAATGACACTCCAACAGTCTCAAAGGACATATCTAATTCCTGGTCCATGGTGGCTGAAGGGACTCCACAAAAGATGACTGGTCTGGCGAACCAGAAATGGCCACAGCAGGGTCAGCCAGATGAGTCTAAGGCAAATTTGAAGTCTGTTGAAGAGGCAAAGGCCATCAGAAAATCTTCTTTTTGCGGTTGAAGAAATAACCGAGGAACTGGTGAGTTGTTTATGGGAAAGCCAAAATTGAAGCTTGAAGCCCTGGTAACACTCTCAGCAACAGTCACTGAAAGAGGTAATTAATAAAAAGTAGCATGTTCCGTTAAAATATATAGTGAACAGCTCAAGATATACTTATCCCAGCCCCTAAAATAATTTAAAATGTTTTCACTAGAAAAAAAATAAAAATAATGTATACTTTTAACTTTTCCCACAAAAGTTAAAAAATTGCATTTCACAGTTTAAACTGATTTAAAAGCCTAATGATAGTCCGATAAAAATGATTTCCTAGTTTAAATTAACTTATTTCACACAAAAAGTTAGGCTTCTGTCATAGAATTAAGATATAGAAGTTTTTTTTCTGCTGAAGGGAATTTATCAGCCCAGCAAAGAGGAAATGGTAGCTGACCATTAATCCTTGAAAGCCAGCAAGAGGAGTGCTCTTTGGCAGCAGCAAAGCTCTGAAAGCCTTGGTGCCCACACTGTTGATTTTCTACGGCTCTGCTCAAGCTGTCTGCAGCCTGGGTGCATAAAAGGTCCCCTTAAGCTCTGAAAGCTGGCCAACTGTAATAACGTATGCAGGATATAATCCATACAGCTTAGGCTACTGCAGCAATGATCAAATGATGAACATCACAGCAATAGACCTTCAATACAGGCTGCCCCTAACAGATGGAAAAGAGCTCTAACTGAGGCTGCAACCTCTCATATCAAACACTCTGATTTAGTCTGTTACCTACCAAGTGAAACATATCTATAAACACAGCCCATATTAAGCCAGGTAAAACACTAATGATACATAACAAAGGCAGTATCCTGATGTGTGGAAAACAAGTGTAAAATATGATGTAAATGTGTAGAAAAGAACTACACAGATGTTATCTATCACATGTAACAGTGGTATCACAGGCATTTAAAACAAGAAAGACATACAACCCAGCCTTTACCATGCTATATGAAACAGATATAGCAGTAGCTGCAACTTATGACACAGACTACAACTTTAACAGCCTGCATTATGCCAGGTGGAACACAGCTGCACTGCAGACTGACAAAGTGCACAATAGTAGCACAAATTGTAGCCTGCCATTTGGTGAACAAACACGCAGCACAGACTGTGTGTGGCCTGTCGTGGAATTCAGCTGCATACACGCTATTAATATTAAAAAAAAATGTAAAACAAAAAGCTGCAAAAAGTAAAAAAAACTTCAAAGAAAACGGCTTGACATGAAACCATAAAAAACTTTTTATTTCGGCATTCAGTAAGCACGTTTGCATTATTCAAAAACTTCTTCAGAGTGAATATAATACAATAAAACAACGTATTTAACCCCTTTACAAGTCACATGACACAGTTAATGTCTTTCTCTTTAAGAAAACTTTGAAATTGTCTTTGTCATTTAAATCTGGAGGGCAGAAGGCATCTAACTTAACCTGCCATAAATACTGCCTCCAATCAAGTTCATTTTCTGTATCAAACAAATTTTCAAAGTTCACAACCTGTTATAAAACAATAACTCTAAAATCTATTTTACAAGTACTATGACTATAATGCTTACTGAGAGCATTTTTATGATCTTCAATGTTTATTGCATATTTATGCGCATAGATTCTATGGCTCAATTCTCCAGTCATTCTACCTACATAAAACACAGTACAAGGATTGCGTAAAATCAGATAAACAACATATCTAGTTCTGCATGAATAACATTCTTTTATCTTAATGGTCACATTGCTGACTTTCATCTTGGTGGTCCCAGTATACAAATATTGGCAAAAACTACAGTTTAACATCTAAACATTCCTACTTTGTTGTACTTTACTTGGGGAAGACTCAATTTAGATTGGAAAAAAATTGTTAAAACTTTTTCCTTTTTAGTTACCAAACAGTGGCTTGTCACCAACAACTTTTCTAACTCCAGGGAAACTACTTGAGATCTTCTAGTTATTAAAAATAATGTTTTTGATTGCCTTTTCATCTACACTATTAGTCTGGTGCATGGAATAACTATATGTATTACTATCTCTCTTTCCTTTGGAAACATTTTCACCTTTTTCCTGGCATCTAAAACTTCCACAAACTTGTCTTTAACAACTTTTTCAGGATAATCTCTATTCATTAATTTGTAACAAAATTTAGTATTTTCATTGAAAAAATCAGAATCATCTTTAGTAAGCATATCTATCCTAGTTAGCTCACCTTTGACAATATTTGATTTAATTCTTTTTGGATGCATACTATCATAACTTATATATGTATTATTTTGAATGTCCTTAAAATCCTAGTAGATAATTTTTCAACTTCTTTATACACAACATCTGAAAAAGTCAAGCTTTGTTTATCAAATTTGATATAAATCTTAGATATGGACAAACATTACTAACATACTCTAAGAAGGCATTCAATACACTTATTTTCCCCATAAACAGCTATTGCTTCGGTCTTGCTCTTGTTACTGGTAATAAATTGGTCTTAAAGGGGGATCATTTAGAGACTTATGAACTTTTGGCAATCTAAAAATTCTGCTAATCTTGGGACTCTGTGTTTCAAGAAAGCTAGCAATTTCATTACTAATTCTTTCATTACATACCCAATCATTGATGAAAAGATCAATCAAGGAATAAGCTTTGCTGATATCAGCAAAAGTCACTTTTTTTTTATAAAACTGATTATTAACAAGCATTTCCAACATCTTACTACTTACAAATCTCTATCGAGAATAACAATAGCAATGCCTTTGTCTGCTTTAGTCACACTTACACTTTCATTATTGAGCATTTGGTAATTTCCGAGTCAAATTATAATACTTCTGTTCAGGTTTATTATTGAACAACTCTTTCAACTGCATTTTGGTGGTATTAAGAAATGCCTCAAGTTCAGTACATAAAGGTGGAATGAAAACACTGGGCTTAAGATTTAATTTTCAAACATAATCCCTCAAATTGTTAAAGGTATCACACTTATCAGATCTTCTGGCTGGGACAAACATCCAACCCTTTTTAAAACATTACAAACAAGATTATCAAAAAGCACAGTAGATAAATTAAAACCAGGAATCCTTCTAAAGTTGAAATCTTTAATCCAAATAGCAAAAAACCTTTAAAACCATAAAGTTAAGCTCTTTCTTTCCATCCATTTACAAGGAACTTGATCAGAACTGACTATCATTGATAAAACCAATCAATAAATATCATTGATTAGACTCGCATGTTACAGTTTGTACAATAAAACACCAAACTCACTTAAAACAATTAATAGTTTAAAGGTATCAGCCTTAAAAGTAAGCATCATAATAGTTTTTTTAAAACTGAGTTAATTGATAGAGTTATTTAGACCTGGAAAACTCGTGACATTAAACCTAAGCTATCACTTTAATTCACTTTTATTCAAGTGTTCATCTGTAGTAAACCCACATGCATCTTTTATAACTTGTTCTGTTTATAACAAAAGTACAGTTGTGTGCCTACCATAAATGTAGATGTTCGAGTGTATTCACTGTTGCAGTCATTACTCTTGGGTTATCCTGCTGGCAGGCTACCCACAGTCGGCCAGAATTCCAAAGTCTAGGTCCTGCGTTGGTTGCTGTCGCCTCTTCCCTGACGTCAGTGCGCCAGGGGTAAAAAAGATGCAGCCGACACCATTTTCTTCAGTTTTTCTCACCCCAGATGTCAGGTGCCCCAAATAGGTAGGCTGAAAAATATAGCAATAAGAAATGCATGCACAAAATAACATTTCCTTCATCTACAAGCAAATACACCAAAAAGGTTGTATAGGATAGAGAAGTGCAGATAAGTCCCAGCAAAGAGAAGAGGGATGGTGGGTGGATAACCTGGACTGCAACAGTGAATACACTCGAACATCTACATTTATGGTAGGTACACAACTGTACTATGTTCGTCGTGTTTCACTGTTGCAGTCATTACTCTTGGGTTGAATCCCAAAGCTGAGGATGGGTGGCTGGGCTAAATAAGATTAGGAGAGGCTATGAGGCCCTGCAGAACTGCAGTGGAGAAGCCTGCTCTGGACTTGAGGCAAGTGGTAGTGCTTTGTAAAGGTGTGCACTGAACTCCAAGTTGCAGCCTCTAAGATTTCTTTGGTTGGTACTCCTTTGAGGAAGGCTGCTGAAGTGGCTGCTGCTCTGGTGGAATGAGGCCTAATGCCCCTAGGCACTGATTTGCCATGTTGAGAATAGCAGAAACGGATGCAATGGTCTATCCATTTAGAAATAGTCTGTTTTGAGATAGCCTTTTCTTGTGATCCTGCAGCATATGACACTAAAAGTTGCTCATCTTTCTGAAAGCTTTAGTTCTGTCCAAGTAGAAGCGTAACTGCCTGTGTATGTCCAAAGAATGCAGAATTTTTTCACCCTTGTTCTGTGGATTTAGGTAAAAGGTAGGTAAGTGAATGGTTTGATTGAGGGCCACACTGGACACCACCTTAGGCATAAATGTAGAGTTTGTCCTCAGAGAAACCCTGTCTGGATGAAAAATGATGAAAGGTTCTACAGCCATGAGTGCTTGTAACTCCGAGACTTGCCTTGCAGAGGTTATGGCTAGGAGCAGAGCTGTTTTCCAGGATAAGAATTTAATATCCGCTGTTGATGCTGGCTTGAAAGGAGGCAGTGTGAGTTTTTCCAAAACATAATTGAGGTCCCAGGCCGGAATTGGTGCTCTCCTTGGAGGCCTAATGTTTTGGCCCCTCTGAGGTACTACCTTATTAAAGGATGAGAAAAGATAGGTGGTTCTGTATTGTAATGTGCAGAAATGGCAGAGGCATGAATCTTAATTGATGAGAAGGAAAGGCCTTTGTTCAGCATCTCAGTTAGGTATTGTAAAATCTGAGGAATATTTGGTACAGACGTGTCAATACCTTGTTCCTGGTTCCAAGCACAGAATCTCTTCCATTTTTCTGCATAAGATTTTCTGGTACTGGGCCTCCTGGCCTCCAAGATAACATCCATAACAGCTTTTGAAAGAGGAGTTTTCTGAATGGCTACATTATCCGCCATGCTGCCAGATTTAAGGTCCTGAGTTGACTGTGCAGGATCTGATTGTTTTGTTGGATCAGCAAGTGAGAAGTTTGAGGCAATATCCATGCTGGACCTTGAGACAAGCTCTTTAGGATTGGGTACCAGTGCTGGCGTGGCCAGTCTGGTGCAATCAGAATCATTTTTGGCTTCTCTTGTCTGACCTTTAGGAGTACTCTGGGAAGGAGAGGCAGTGGGGGAAAAGCATATACCGTTAGATTTTTCCAGCTGAATGATAGGGCGTCTACTTTCCATGCTTGCTTGTGGTAAATCCTTGTGCAAAATCTCTGCAATTGACAGTTGTGAGGGGAGGCAAATAGATCCATGTCTGGGCATCCCCATTTCCTTATCATCATCCTGAAGACTTGTGGATCCAGTTTCCATTCGTGGGGATCCATGAGGTTTCTGCTTAGTTCATCTGCCAGAGTATTTGTTTTTCCTGGCAGGAATTATGCTTGCAGGTGAACTTGAAAGGCCAATGCTTTGTCCCATAAGGTCATTGCTTGTCTGCAGAGGGGGTAGGAATGAGTACCTCCTTGCTTGTTTATGTACCACATGACCGTAGTGTTGTCCGTCTTTATCAGTAATTATCCTGGATGAAGCAGGTCCTTGAAAGCTGTCAGGGCATTTTGAACAGCTAGCATCTCTTTTTGATTGATGTGAAGATGCATCTGGTCTGTAGGCCATGTACCCTGAATACATTTTCCTGCCATATGGGCCCCCCAGGCATAATCTGATGCATCCGTTGTCAGTGTCTGTCTGGCTGTGGGTAAACTGAATGGCAGACCCTTGTTGTGGTGACAGGCTTCTGCCCACCATTGAAACTCCTGTTGTAGGCAGGGAATGAGTGCAATTACTGTCTCCAGGCTGTGGCAATGCTGAGTCCAAACACTTTTCAGATACCATTGTAGTTTCCTCATATGCAGTCTGGCATATGGAATTAGTAGAATGCAGGATGCCATGAAACCCAAGGCCTGCAGGATTTTCCTTGCAGATAAGTAGGTTTTTGTTGCCAAATTCTTGAAGTAAGTAGTCAGTTGTTTTTGCTTGTCTGGCGTGAGATAAGCCATCTGGGTAGTTGTATTTAAGCTTGCACCCAGGAATATTATCTCTTGAGAGGACACTAGTTTTGATTTCTTTTCGTTTACTGTGTACCCTAGGCCAATTAGTAATCTTTTTACAAACGCCAGATGCTGTAGAAGAGTGTCTTTGTTCTCTGCTTGAATTAGGCAGTCGTCCAAGTAGGGATACATTTGAATTCCTTTTTGTCTGCAAAACGCAATTACTGGTGCCAGGCATTTTGTAAAGACCCTGGGTGCACTAGATAAGCCAAAGGGCAGTGCAGAGAATTGGTAATGCATTGAGCCAGCTATGAATCTGAGGTATCTTCTGCAAGATTGTCTGATTGGGACATGCAGGTATGCCTCTTTTAGGTCCAAAGTTACAAGCCAAGCCCTCTTGCCCAGCATGGGCAGTAGCTGCTGAAGAGTCAACATCTTGAATTTTGGAACTTCCAGAAACGTATTTAGTATAGACAGGTCCAAAATTGGTCTCCAGGTTTTGTCCTTCCTGGGTACTAGGAAAAGTCTGGAGTAAAATCCTTGCCCCTGCTCTTGTTGTGGTACTTGCTGAATGGCCCTCATGTCCATGAGGGCTGTAATTTGTTTTTGTGCCTCTGTCCATTGATTGTGTGGCAGGTCTGGCATGTCCTTTGACCTTGGTAGAGTGTGAAAATGGAACCTGTAGTCTTGAGACACTATGTTCAGAACCCATTTGTCTTGGGTAATCATTTGCCAATTTGATGAAAAAAGTGCTAGTTTTCCCCCCTAAGGGGGCTGTCAAAAGAAAACTGCTTGGAACTGGTAGAGGAAAGTCATTGGGACTGCTTCCTATAAGGTTGTGATTTGTCTTCTCCGCTTTTGGAGGTAGGAGCACCCCATTGTTTAGGTCTGTATGAGCCTTGGGGCTGAGATCCGCCTCTGGGACGCCTGTATCTGCCTCTTTGTGGTCTGTCTGAGACTGGAAAGGACCAATTTTTAGAAGGCCAGTTCCTGCTAAACCTGGGTGGCTGTACCTGTAAGAAATCCTTGACTGTCTGCATGGATTTCGCTTTATCCTCCATTTTTTTCAACACCTCTTCTGCTTTAGTACCAAACAAAGTATCATGCTGTAATGGTGCATCTAATAATTTTGCTTTAACATGATCAGGCAGATTTTGTTCCTTTAACCAAGCATGCCTTCTAATAACAGAACCTGTAACAGTGGCCCTGCAAGAGGCCTCCAGAGAATCATAACCACATTGCAAAGTATGCTTTCCCACTTGTTCAGTTGCATGCAATAAATCCTGCAATTCCTTGTTCTCTGAACATTCAGTATTTGTCAACATTTTTTGTTTAAATAGTGACATTAAATATTGCTGATATTTAAGTATATGAAATTGACAATTTAAAGCCCTTACAGCCAGGGTGGCAGAAGTGTAAACTTTTTTCCCCCATCTGTCTAAAGCCCTAGAATCCCTATCAGAGGGGACAGGGTTTTTTGCAGTGGAAGCTTTAACCCCCTTGGGACCCTGGGATATAGTTTCTGGGTCTGCTGCGGGGTTTTTATATAGGAATTTATGAGAATCAGGGACCCTGTAGTATCTGTCTGGCTTAGCAGGTGCAGGGGGTAAAGAGTCAGAGGACAGTCCAGACTCTGAAAATACATCATCTACAATGTCTAGAACAGGTGGTCTGTGCTGAGGAAGAAGCAGGAAGTCTCTGAGCCTTTTCTTAGACTCAGAATAATCTTGGCTCTCCCAGTGGAAATGCTCCCTCACAGTATGCAGTGTTTCCCCAAAAGAATAGTCCTCAGGAGGAGAGGCTGAAGGAATGGATTCTTCAGCATCAGAATCCTCATAGGGAAGCATGGAGTAATCCTGTTCAGAAGAGGAATCAGAGTAAATAGATACATGATCAGAAGAATCATACTCTGTCTCTTGCCTAGGCCTCTTATCAGGAGGGGGAAGGGAGCACCTGATCAAAGTAATTAGGTCTTCGGCCATTTTGAGCATCTGTTTTTTAGGCATGGAAGTCTAAATAGGAGAATGCTGTACTTGTTTCTTTGTCTTTAGAGCTTTAGTCTTTTGTCTTTGAAGCTGAAGCTGAAGATGACTTAACATATAGTTGTGTAGGTCTGAAGACACCCTCAGAAGCTGATGCCTGCTCAGTGGCTCCGGACCCATCTGAGGGATTGATTTCCGCGTGTCCAATACCTTGAGTTTGCAGAGGCCCAGTCGGCTCCACGTGGGAGTCGGTAGCGGTCTGTGGCTCTGAGGTAGCAGGTGCCAGGGGCTGCGAAAGCGGCTCACTGAGAACCGGCGACTGGCCTAGAAGAGGCTTCGTCGTCGGTTTTGGACCTCAGATGCCTATCCTTGTCCTTGTCCTTGCATTTTTGTAAACTCCGGTTCTCGGCTGTTCCGCCGGCATTATATAATTAAATCTTCAGCCAAAGTAATGAAATGCAAAATCGAACCAACGCTTGATAGTGCGTTGGTTGAATTTAGCACAAAACCGACAGCTAGCAATGTTGTGATCAGGGCCTAGGCAAGGAATACAGTAAGAGTGAAAATCATTATGAGGTATTTGCTTCTCACAAGAAATACAATTGTTAACTTTTTCTGACATCGGCCTGGAGCAAGAAAAAAGTTTCCCCAACGGGGTACTTAGCTTTAATGAAGACTTCTGTTCTTAAATTCAGATTTGAAAATCTCAGGAGTCGGCCGACCGGCACTTGCGAACTGCTTTTGCTTTGGGCACCGCGCGGCAAGAAAGACTGAAGAAAATGTCATCGGCTGCATCTTTTATACCCCTGGCGCACTGACGTCAGGGAAGAGGCGACAGCAACTGATGCCGGACCTAGACTTTGGAATTCTGGCTGACTGCGGGTAGCCTGCCAGCAGGATAACCCAAGAGTAATGACTGCAACAGTGAAACACGATGAACGTCCCAAACTTGTGTGTGTCAAATTTTTGTGTGTGTCTATAATGCATTAGTGCTTTTACAAATTTTAATAATAGATGCTCATAAATCCTATTCTTCAGCTTCCTAGTAATTTTCCCTATATAGAAAGCAGGACATAAATTGCATTTAGCTAAATAAACCACTTGTCTAGTGTTTCAAGTATAATGTCTGTTAATAGGAAATGTTTCACCTCTTATCTCATTACTGTTATTATGTAAGGGCACCGTGAGCAGCATCCACACCTATACATACCAAGATGTGTGTAACTATTTATTGTGCTGGTAGCATTATTACTTTCCAACCAGTCCTTAAAACATGTATCCTTTCTATAAGCTACACATGATTTTTCACCCCCTTTTTAGTACTGAACTGCTGGATCTAAAAATGTTCCAATTTCTAATCAAGCATTCAGTAACAGCTTTACTGTCAATGGTAAATGCAGTAATAAATATTTTTTTGCTATTTGCCTCAAATCCAAGTTGACTATTTATAGTTGTTAACTGAGCATTAGCCTTACTTGTGTTGTTAATACTTAAGATTGGAACATAAAAAAAATTCCTCCTTTTGCTCAGTACTTCTCCATTAATTTCTATCAGAAACTTGAATGTGTAACCCCTTTTAAGAAAGATTTCTATCAAAGTGTTAGACTCCATTTCAAATGTTTCTATTTCAGACACCATATGGGCCAGGCGAACTAAATGGCCCTTAACAACTGCTTTTTTCTGATAGGTAAGGTGCCAACTCTCAAAGTGCAAGCACCTCATCACTAAGGACTTTTCATCCAGAAAAAAGGAGGTCATTGTCCCACTGTACTCATCCCTCATTAGACTCATTATTGAGTACAATGCCCTGTTTGGTATGTACCTCACAAGACATCTGCAACAGCTGGAAAGGCCACAGAAATACCTCACTAAAAGAATCACAGGCCTAAAGCAGATGCCCTATGCTGACCATCTAAAAAAAACTCCAGCTATACTCTGTGGCATATTGTCTACTCGGAGGCGATTTCTGCTTAACATACAAAGCCATGTCAAACCCTGAGCTGTTGGACATCCACTTAAAGAAATCCCAATCCCTCAGAGCCACACTCTGAAGGGATCTAAACCTTGTCATCACAATGAACAAAACATGCTGGAGGGATAGGTTCCTGACCCAGAGACTCCCCATACTCTGGAATAGACTGCCCATACATGTCAAGCAGAGCGCCTAATTGGCCCTCTTCAAAAGGAACCTTGATGATTGGATGGGAGATAGGAAATTCACCTCAGGGATCATGCCAGTCGCCCTGCTAGACAGAGGTCCACGGAAGTAAGTATTGTGGGAAGAAATATCCAAAGAATTGTTATGGTTAGGCTTGTACAGGCCCTAGGGCCGATAGCCTAGTACCAACCCATGAACCTATAAGTGCTGGTAAATGCACTTTTCCAATGTATATTTGAAATAAAAGCCATCTGATTTGCATTTCTTGACAGTTCAATATCCAAAAACACTATTTTCTCTGTATTAAAATTGCAAGAAAACTCCAAAAATTCTACAGTATTACTAATATACTTAAAAAAGTCTTGTAATTTGTCACCAGTATCATTTCACAAAATAAAAATGTCATCCAAATAGCAGGTGTACAATAGCCAAGAATCTTTAAATTGAGTGTTGGAAATAAATAGCTTTTCCCATTGTACCATTATCAAATTTGCAAAGCTTGGGACAGATGCCACTCCCATCTCCACACCACTTACTTGCCTAAAATATTGGTTCTCAAAGTAAATAAAATTGTTTTTAACCACCAGGTCCATCAAAATTACTGCTGCATTAATTCTGTCCACATGTAAATCGCCTAAGGCAAATAACTGCTCCTCAAACCAGGCCAATCCTAACTCATGAGGGATAACTGTATACAAACTGTTGACATTATTGGTTACAAGGATGGTATCAGCCTTATAATCTATGTCACTGATTTTACTTAAAAAAATGCAATGAATCTTTGGATACGTACATTAACTTATTTAAACTTTCTTTTAACAAATTATCGAAAAATTTTGCTTTATAAAAAGTTTTGGATCTAGTGGCATCTACTATCAGTCTAAATGGTGGGTTAGTCAAACATTTGTAAGTTTTTGGAACGAAGAATATTCCCTCTATAACTGGCTTACTGTTAGAAATGTACTCAAATTCTTGTTTAATAAGTTGCCCTAGTAGTAACATTTCCAATAACATCAAATCTATTTTAGAAAAGGCAATATTAATTTCATCGTGGGAACCTCACAATACACACCTTCTTATAATAAGGCATTCATTCTGTTGTTGTAATCATCAATACTCATTATCACAAGCTTTCCCCCTTTATCACGTTTCATTAATCTGATACTTTTGTCAGTACATATTTATTTTAATGTATTAAATTCACTTCTTGACAAATTAAAATTGTTGGATAATTCAAAATATTTCTTATGTCTAGTTCACACATTCTTTCAAACATCTGTATGTGACGCTTACGGGGGGATTGAAACAACTAAATCTACACAAATTTCTTTGTCAATCACCCGCGCTGTCATTCGAAAACCACAAAGCTAAATTAAGTTTTTGTGTAAATAATTTAAGATCAATTAAAGAATTCACCAAGTTCGCCTTTCTTGTGGGAACAAACGTTAACCCTTTAGACAAAATGTTAGCAAGTGAAACCGTTATTTCTTTATCAGAAAAATTATAAAGTTTGTGTTCAGTACTAACTTCCTTCCTCTGGCACTTCTTCTGTAACCACGGGAATTATCTTCTGAAATTTTTCCATCTGGTATAATTCCTCTTCGGCTTCACTGCCTGTTGGAAAAATGCCTCTCTGTTGTACTGCTGTCCCTCTAGATACACCCCTTGATTCCTGTTCCATACTCTCTCAGACTTCCTCAACTCTAAAGTGGACGCTCTTTGCTGGAATTCATTTAAAACTTCTGCTGATGTATTATCATTCTCATTCCCGATTAGCCAGTTATTATTGGACTGTGCACAGTTACCAATACTACCCGGAGGCTTAGGGTATGCCTCCCCTTTCAAATAACTTTTGTCTCTTTTGAACTTTAAAAGTTTCCACTTTAACAACACTTCACAAGATCTATCTACTGTGTTGCAAATGTTTGAATAATTAGTTTCAAAATGTTCAAACATTAAATCATGATGAATTGAGGCATTGACAAAATCAATCTCTTTAGATAGCGGTTCGATTTGGATATTATTATATTTAATCTTTAACCATATTAAGCCAGAACCAGTCTTATCTTATCAAAAACTTTTAGAAGTTCCCGATGAAATTCAGACCCTCTTTGCACTCCATTAGGGAACTTCCACAAACAAAGCCCTTTTAATAAGTAGTTATTCTCTAATTGCAGCTTCTTTAATGATAAAAGCTTTTCAGAAACATTTAATTGATACCAAAGGGAGCCTCTGAAAGGAATGTCCATACCATTTCTTACTGAATTAGTATTAAAGTCAAATAGATTATTTTTCCAAACGTCAAATTCAAAAGTTAAATGCACAAACTGGATATTAATCCTCATGGTGGTCTGAGTTAAAGGAAGGCCAAGACTCTCACCCACTAGAAGACCTACCCCCTTCTCCGGGACTGCTGCAAATTTATGTTAGGTGCATTCATCTTAAAATACTGACTTACTTGTTCCAGAAGTAGTGTTAAGCCCCCCCCCCACATAATTGTAACTCATTCTTGATTATTAAAGTCACTGTCACTCCCAGTAGCACCCAGACATAAGGACATAACTAAACAAATTTGTCATAAAGACATAACTAAACAAATTTGTAATCTCCAAAGGAAACATTTCCTATTAACTGACATTCTACTTGCAACACTAGACAAGTGGTTTATTTAGCTAGATGCAATTTATGTCCTGATTTATATATAGGGAAAACTTCTAGGAAGCTGAAGAGTAGGATTTATGAGCATCTATCTGATACATCTAAGAATTTGACACACAAGTTTGGGTTTGTTATAATAGAACAAATTATGAAAGATGCACGTGGTTTACTACACATGAACACTTGAATAAAAGTGAATTAAAGTGGCAGCTTAGGTTTAATGTCACAAGTTTTTCAGGTCTAAATGACTCATCAGTTAAAACAGTTTTAAAATTCAGGTATTATGATGCTTACTTTTAAGGCTGATACCTTTAAACTATTAATTGTTTTAAGTGAGCTCGGTGTTTTATTGGACAAACTGTAACATGCGAGTCTCATCAATGATATTTATTAATTGGTTTTATCTATGATAGTCAGTTCTGATCAAGTTCCTTGTAAATGGATGGAAAGAAAGAGCTTAACTTTATGGTTTTCGAGTTTTTATTTCTACTTGGATTAAAGGTTTCAACTTTGGAAGTTCCGTGTCATGTCCAGCACTTCTGGATCCATGTTTTTTCTTTGTGGTCATTCCTGTGGAGATTACAGCAGATAAATTTAAATCTTAAAGGTGTGGCCTGATATACCTATCGTCTCTTTGAGTTCCCTTTTGGCCCATTCCATCTCGGGTTCCAGTTTTTTTTTTTTTGATAAAACCCTTTGCTCTGTGTTTTGGTCATGGGGGCTGCTACTTGGACCCCACGTACGATTCCCTGTTCCCATGTTTTGATACATTTCTACAGGCTGAAAAACTGGAGCTGTATCATGGTTGTTTCCCTGTTGTTTGCTCAGCATTACAAAAAGAGTCTTGCATCATTCCTCTCCCTTTCTTTTGGGCAGGTCTCTCTGACCTTCTTATGCCAGCACTGCTACATTGTCGGTTGCTGAATTATGACTTTCTTCTCCGTTATCTCCATATTGGTCTGCACCATTACTGTTCCAGAATTTTGGCTTAGGATAAGCCACTCCCCTTTTATAATCTGTCAAATCTCTGACATTTCTTCGTTTTCCACCCTTTTAACGTCGTCTTCTCTTTGGTGAGTTTGTCCTGGAAAATGCAGAATCTAGTTTCAAAGTTCTCACTAATATTGTACAAAGAACAAATCAAAAACATTATTTTTAATAACTGGAAGATCTTAAGTAGTTTCCCTGAAGTCAGAATGGTTGTTGGTGACAAGCCATTATTTGTTAACAAAAATGGAAAAAGTTGTAAAAAGTTTTTCCAATCTAAATTGAGTCTTCCCCAAGTAAAGTACGACAAAGTAGGAATGTTTAGATGTTACAACTGTAGTTTTTGCCAATATTTGTATACTGGGACCAGCAAGATGAAAGTCAACAATGTGAACATTAAGATAAAAGAATGTTATTCATACAGATCTAGATATGTTGTTTATCTGATTTTATGCAATTCTTGCACTGTGTTTTATGTAGTTAGAATGACAAGACAACTGAGCCACAGAATCTATGAACATAAATATGCGATAAGCACTGGAGATGATAAAAATGCTCCCAGTAAGCACTATAGTCATAGTAATTGTAAAGTAGATTTTAGGGTTATTGTTTTAGACAGGTTGCAAATGTTGAAAATTTGTCTGATGCAGAAGGTGAATTTGATTGGAGGGAGTATTTACGACAGATTAAGTTAGATGCCTGCTGCCCTCCAGGTTTAAATGACAAAGAAATTTTAAAAGTTTTTTTTTTAAAGATAAAGAGATTTCATAGTTTCATAGTAGTGTACTAGGCTATCTGCCCTGGGGCATTTACAAGCCTAGCCAACAATGATGTGGCTTACGCCTCCCCGTATTATATAGTTGCGCCTCTCTAGTAGTGACACATGTGGGACCCCATTATTTAGTAAACTATACCTCTGTCTAGTAGTGACACTGAGGTGACTCCCGGGGTAAACTTACGATCTCCCATCCATGCATCGAGATTTTTCTTGAACAGTGCCAATGAAGGGCTCTGTCTCACATGAACTGGGATTTTGTTCCAGAGTACGGGTAACCTCTGTGTTATGAATCTATCCCTCCAGCATGTTTTATTCATATTTGTGCAGAGGTTGAAATCTTTAGCTCGCGTGGTTCTGGTGGATCTGGATTTTTGAGATGGAGCATGTCCATCAGTTCTTGGTTGGACATGGCCCTATATGTTAGGCACAAATCACCTCTGAGCAGGCGGTATGCTACTGAATAGAGCTGGAGTTTTTTTAATCTAGCTGGATAAGGCACATGTTTGAGACCCATGATCCTCTTGGTGAGGTACTTCTGGGGTCTTTCCAGTTGTTGCATGTGCCGGGTGAGATACATCCCAAATGGAGCATTATATTCAATCATGGGCCTGACAAGTGAGGAATATAGAGGTACAATGACCTCCTTTGATCTGGATGAGAATCCCTTCATGATGAGATGGGCAAAGTAGAATGTCTTTCTGACCACTTTGGCAACATGGTTGTCAAAGGAGAGGTCACTATCAACTTGAGTCCCCAGGTCTCTGATTACTTCTTCCGTACTCAGTGGGTTATTGTCTATGTGATAATTTGTGGGTACTTTGTTTTTCCCAAAGGGATGACTATACATTTTTGGCGTTAAGTTTGAGGCCATGATTCCGCACCAGTTGTCCGTTTCAGTGAGACCTTTCTGTAGGATGTGTGTGTCAGCAGGTGAATCAACTATGGCACCCAGTTTGCAGTCATCTGCAAACTTTGTCAGCCATAATCCTCCCATATTTGCTTTCACATCCGAGAAGTAAATGCCGAATAAGAGTGGTCCCAAGACTGAGCCCTGTGGGACACCACTCGTGACTGGTTTTGAGTCTGACATGGCTCCAGCAATTTTGACCTTATGGGTTCTGTTTTTAGCCAGTTTGCTACCCATCTTGTGACATATGGATTTACATTTAGGCTGCTGAGCTTGTCTATGATGCCAGAGTGTGGTATCGTGTCAAAGGCTTTAGCCAAGTCCAAGTAGGCAGTGTGGACAGCCTTGCCCTCGTCAATGGCACTAGTGACTGTCTCGAAGAAGTCAACCAGGTTTAAGAGGCAGGATCTGCCTTTTACAAAACCGAACTGGGTGGGATCAAGGGTCTGCAGATCTCCAATATCGCCATTTATGAGTTCCATGATGATTCTTTCCATAGCCTTGCAGACCAGGCTGGTCAGACTTATGGGGCGGTAGTTACCAGGGTCAGTAGAATTTCCCCCTTTGTGGAGTGGGACCACTGTTGCTGTGCGCCAGTGTTCTGGTACATATCCTGTAGTGAGGCTAAGATTGAATAGCATTTTTAGGTGCGGGTTTAGTTCATCTTGAAGTTCACGTAACACGCAACCGGGATACCATCGGGTCCCATAGATGCTGTGTTTTGCTTTGTTGAGTGCTGATTTCACCTGTATGTCTGAGATGACAGGTAGGTTACATTCAGCAGGGATAATTACTACATCTTTAGGGGGTGAGGGAGGGGAGAAATTTGCACTGAACCTATCTGCCAGAATATTGGCAATGTCGGTAGGGTCAGTGAATTTTTGTCGTTGTGTACCAACTCAGAGCATATCTGAGAATTTCCTCCCAAGGTTCTGACATAATTGAAGAAGGCCTTGTGATTGTCTTTGGTATCCTTGGCAATCTTTCTCTCAAAGTTGGCTTTAGATGTTTTTATGAGAGAACGTAGTTTTTTACTTGTGCTGATCAGGGAAGCCTTTCCCTTGTGGGATTTGGCTTTGTCCTGCAGTAGCTTCCTTCTTTTGTTGTACAGTTTGTTTATAGCCGGGGTCCACCAAACCGGGCGTTTTCCCTTGGTGGAGAGGGTCTTGGTTTTAGTTGGGATTGCTTGATCCATGCATTCTTGGAGATGTCCGTAGAAGGCTGTTGTGTAGGATTCAGCATTTTGGGATGTGATTTCCATTAACCCCGTAGGCTTAAAAGATATCATTTCTGACTTAAGGAGTGTAAAGTCAGCTTTTGAAAAATTTTTCACTGTAGTCTTTTGTTCTGGAGGTGGGGGTGGGATATGTACATCCAACATGATCAGTTTATGGTCAGATCTTACTAGTGAGGGGTTTATATCCGGTGCGGAGCATTTGGACCCCATGTTTGTGATAATCAGGTCAAGTATATTATCTCTCCTCGTAGGAGAAGTGACCAGTTGCTCCATAGCATTTGAGTTAATGAATTCCAGGAATCTTTGGGCTTTGTGTCATGTGAGTAAAGGGTTTAAAAATGTTTTTATTCTATTACATTTAGTCTGAAGAATCCTTTGAATAAGACGAAAGCACTTACTGAATGCTGAAATAAAAGTTGGTTATGGTTTCATCTCAAGCCGGCTTCTTTGAATGCATACAGGCTATTACTAACTGTCTGGATAGCAACTATACTTTTAGCTGTTGCTTGCTAAATGAACACCACTTTGCTGAAGATGGACTCTTAAAAAAAATATATGTCATGGTCAAGGCAGCCTTCCTTGTTCATTACAACATAAAATGTAAAGAAATTAAACTCACCAATTACTTCCAGAAATGTGAGACTAATGATCAGATTTGCAGCCCAGTTAAAGTTGTTAGCAAATGCAAATGCTCTTCCTCGTATACCAGCGGGATAAATCTCACTGAGAACAATCCAGGTAACTAAATGTGAAAGAATACTGTATAAGAATATTTAGCAAGCAGTAATTTATCTCTGTAATAAATGTTCAAATGACTTTCAAAAACGAAATATAACTTCAGAGTCCTTAACTGAGATACAGCAACTGACATTGTGCGATAATTCACTGCTTTAAGTCATCTGGTCCTGCCCCACAATGCAGACTTCAGATTCAAATATTGACCAAGGAGCAAGAACAGGACAAGCTTTCCGAACTAATGGGGTAATGAGTGAAGCACGGGAATGGTTGGCAGAACAAACTCAGTATTTAAGGCAGCACAAGTGAATAATTTGTGCTAAGACTATTAGCGGCCCAGGGTTTAACAGTTTATTTTGGGACGCTAATATGCATTTCCACCATGACACTGAAGTCTGTAGCAGTGTCTTATTTAACAGATGCTTACATAATTCTACTCCTTGTGCAGAGCACAATATACAGAGAGATCCTTGTGCAGAGCACGATATACACAGGGAGATCCTTGTGCAGAGCACGATATATACATGGAGATGAGGAGAAGGTGGTAATCATGAAAAACTGTTTTGTATACCATAAAAACGGTGTAAGTGTTTGTATGATGGGCATGATCCCATCTACCCTTCTGCTCCTTGGAACCACAAATACTAAAAAGCACAAACTGTGCGAGGGTTAAGCAGATCATGTCCTTCAGGTGTGCTGCAGAGGACCACAGAACAAAATGGAGGATATGAAAGATGATATATCAGTCACCCTTCAGTTAGCACCTCATCTAACTGATGGTCTGTTCATTTTATGCAGCATTTCCATACTCTGCTGTACTGCCTAACCACTGCAACCTATAAGCAGCTTAAACAAACATTTGACAACAAATTACCAGTTTCTTAAAATAAGAATTGGAAAATAGCTTACAGGCAAGCATGATAATAAATTCCTGTAAATGGCTTGAGCAACTCTAATGTGTCCCACCCCATACACACATCATTGCAAATATTACACTATAAAACATTAATGTCTAAAAGGTCTCCTTTTTGGAAGTCAGATGACCAATCAGTGACTCCTAACATCTACCTCCTCCTTCACTGATGCTCTTTGACCCCAATTGTGCTGTCTGTACCTTTCTGTGAATGTCCTGAACTTATGCTTATACCACAGTAGGTCAAGATACATTACAGGCCAAGGTCAAAGAAAATTAATTACAAAACAAGAAAATAACCATAGCACTAAATGCAAATGCTAAGTAATCCCCATGGATAATCCCGTCAACACTGACTAAATTCCTACAATCCAGGGCTCCCATCAGTAGGTAGCTACATAAACATACCCCCAGTGTATCCAGTGCCTCATCCTGCCCATCCTGTGCAACTTCACAAGTCAGATGGTCATGGTATTCAGTGTCCACCCCATAATTACCATTCCCTTCTCAAAGAATGAACGTAGAATAACACATACGTGAGTCATTAACATGTCACAGTCCTTCCTATGTGGCTATAACCCACGCTACTGAAATAATGCACAGCATTTTGCAGCAACTCAACTAAAGCAAAAAAAAATGCTACACAGACCCATAACTAATATGTATAAAGCATTTTATTTTATTTTTACAGCCAAAAGAAAGAATACACAAAGAAGCTTATCGTAAAAGGTTTCACCTTCACTATTAAAAAATCCAGGATCACAACCAGCTTATATAGTAATCCCCCTAATACATTAACCACTCAGTCCATCTGCATACAGACCTATAGGTTCAAAGTCAACTGGGCCAGTACACCATTATGGGTCTAGCCACCACAATTCCTACTATTTGCTTCCTCTACTTACATAATGACCTCAGAGGTTTCAGGGGTGAATTTATGGATTCCCATCCAATTCTTGAGGATGGTCTTAAATAGATTTAGACAGCTATTTTGTTGGGAGCTTATTCCATGCATAGGATATATTCTTTGGAAGCAACAACTATCCTACCAACAGGTTCATTTCTTCAGACCTGTTTTTGTTGGTTATTACCAATTTTTCAATAAAATTCAAGTAGGTTTCAGTCCTTTAATGTTTTGCAAAACAAGGCGAGGTCACTGCATGGGAGTTTATAGGGGAAAGCTCAGAGTGACACAGCTTTTTGATGCTCTGTGTGTAACTTAAGGAACTCATACCCAAGATCTTACTGGGCAGAAACCATTGAGTAATCTGTTTGGATAAGTACATGCAAAACTGGAGCACTGTATTCTACTATGGGCCAGATTAGGGAGTGTAGCAAGGGAACAATAACTTTCTTGTAACTGAAGGACAGACCTTTATTAGTTAGTTGGGTTAGGTAGAAGAAATAGTTGATAAATGGTGATCAAATTAGAGGTCTCTAATGATTGTGTTAGTTTTGAGGAAGATGTTATTTAAGTGTTAAGTGTCAAAAGTGTTTCCACTTCCCAAAGAGTACAACACTGCTTTTATTTTTTGCATTTAAGTCCATGGTATTAACAGGAATTACTGTGGGTTAGACCCTCTTGCAGATTAGGGCTAGCAACTGAAGACTTAAAAACAGATTTCAATTTCTTGTCATTGATCAACTTTGTTAGACAGAGACCCTTGACACCAGCCTGGACATCAGCAAAGTATATGCTGAGCAGCAGTTATCCTAAAAAATGTTGACACACCACTGACAGGCCTTTTACAGGAAAGTATGCTACCAACCTTGACTATATGGATTCTGTTTGTGAACCAGTTGGCTATACAAAGGATTACATAGGGGTTCATTTTAAGATGGCAAGATTGTCAATAATCCATTGCACAAGGGCAGTATCAAAGGCCTTACCAAGCTCCAGGGATGCAAGGTGTACCAGATGACTATTATCCAAAGTTTCTCTTAAAAGTCTACCAGATTTAGTAGACAGGACGAGGGAGTGTGGGCTGCCAATGTCTTTGTTAATAACATTCCACTACTTTGCAAACAGTACTGATGAGTAGTTAATTTGTAGTTCCCAGTTTTAGCGGTAGGACTACCGTCATGTAGTAGTATCATTAAGACCATTCTCTAAGTCGCGCACTTACATCTAATGGGGATAATAAAAACAGGTTTAAGAGGGAATTGGTGTGGCTGTTGGCATACTAACTAGAGGATAGCCCGGTATACTGTCCAGATCCACACAGTATTTCTGGTCTTGAGAGAGCATTTACAATCTTTTCAGTGGTAACTCGAAGGGTAGCAGAGATTGCGTAATAACAGTGGAGCAGGAAAAGTTGGAACTAGATTTGTGTCTGCACATACTGGCAACCATGGTCAAAAAAGCTGTTGCTATTTGACATTAGCTCCACATGTTACTTCGGAGATTCCTAACACAATTAAAAAGGCATTAGGTTTCTCTTTGGAAAGGGTGGCAATATTCAGTTCTTACCTGCCTTTACAGGTTATGATTTTATACCCAGGTTGTTTGCAGATATTTTTGAGTTCACTTGTATAAAGAGGGGATTTCAGTTTAGTCATCAATGACAGAAGCCTTTTTTTTTCATTTTACAGTATGTTTATACTAGAATTCCACCAAAGAGCTTGTTCGTAAATTTGCTATCATATTTGGGAAAGATAGGGAAAAATGCAATAGTTAAAAGTTACCCTGGGGAGGTTATAAATTTCCTTAGACAGTCTGGGAGTGCTGGGGGGGGGGGTTGCCTTGCAGTAATGACTAAAAATAGTGGGGTTGAACACAGTCCTAGTTTGGGTTCTTAGAAAAATATGACAGTGTGGTGGCAAAATCTGAGCATGGATTGGAGACTAGGTTTGGAGTAGACTGGTGCTATGTTATTGAAATTAAGGTCAATGAGTCTGCAGCCCATGGTAGAACAGAGTACTAGCTGGTCAAGGGAGCTAATAAAGTTAAAGAAAATTACTTTATGTACATGTTATCTTAATTTTCTTACTGGGAAAGCCTGACTGGTCTGAAACCCCATTCCAGCAGAGACCCAGGCAGAAAAGTTCCAAAAAAGTAACAATCAATATGCAGTTGCAACAAGTGTATCAAATTTATGTAACAAAATGCAAATATACAGTATATAGTCGAAAACACACATATACGATAGACAAACATGATAGAACATTACTTTTTTTTCGTGGTATATATTTGTCAGTTGATGGAACAGTAGTTGAAGTCACTGCGGATGACTGTGTTAGGTTCCACAGTTAAGGACTTAGTTGAGATAGGTGTTGTGGACAGTGCAAGACACAGAAGGGGTAGGTGCTGTGGATAGTGAAAGGCACAGAAGGGGTAGGAGCTGTGGATAGTGAAAGGCTCAGAAGGGGTAGGAGCTGTGGATAGTGAAAGGCACAGAAGGGGTATGTGCTGTGGATAGTGAAAGGCACAGAAGGGGTAGGTGCTGTGGATAGTGGAAGGCACAGAAGGGGGTAGGTGCTGTGGATAGTGGAAGGCACAGAAGGGGTAGGTGCTGTGGACAGTGGAAGGCACAGAAGGGGTAGGTGTTGTGGACAGTGGAAGGCACAGAAGGGGTAGGTGCTGTGGATAGTGGTAGACACAGAAGGGGAAGGTGCTGTGGATAGTGGCAGACACAGAAGGAGTAGGTGTTGTGGATAGTAGAAAACACCAAAAGGGTTCTGTAATTTGCAATGATTTTCAATTGGACTTGTTTACTGACAATGTGGGTATGCAGCTGTTCATTATCTTGCTGGAGTGGCCTTGAGATAATGAGATTTCAAATGAATATGGATATACCCCTCTAGATATAACCCTCTAGATATACCCCTTCCTCAACAGAGTGTCTGAATGAATAACAGACAAATAACAGGTGCTACACACAGGCAAAGAGAGTTTTTTCACTACGCTAGAACCACATTTCATTAACTATACAGCCACATGTGTGCTCAAGGGTCAGGAAGGCTTTAAAGACTGGAAGTTTCTTGTTCAGACCTCTAATACTGAGTACTTCAAAAATTATTACAGGCCTGTCTGGGATTTGTTATGCTGAAAGGTCTGTATGGCTACCTCTACCTAAAAAGGCACTATGGAGGGTAGAAAGTATTTTTGCCAATAAGATGATGCCCTATGATGAGAGACATAGGTCCACTACCAATGCTAATAAGGCAGGTAGGACTGCTGACCATCTACATTCAAGTTAATATACAATAGGTCCCCCAAAAAAACAGCAGTTACTGTGCCACTTGTTAAACTCTATTCTTTTCTGCTTGTATTGTGGAATCATTTGTGGTGATAACAAGATGTTGCTCAAGATTAGCTGCTTCCCAGCCTTGGTCTCATTGACTGGGAGTTCAGCCATGTCTCTCCATCTCCATAGGGTGAAGCACCTAAGATCATTTACTCTTGTGTGGGCTATCAACAAGTCAAATGTTTAAATGTGCTATATAAAACCAAGGACCCTACAGACATTACAGATTCTAGCATCTGACAGACAGCTGTCACTCTACCCTTGATCAGTCTAGTGACTGGAATGTACAAGTGTGTGCCTGGCTACAAAGTCATCTAAGACTAGGGTATTGTTCTTCAGATGTACCCTGGATATTTGTGGAAAGAGTGGGCGAGTATACAGGAAAGAATAGTTGTGCAAAATCTTACCATAACCATAGATGTCCTTCTCTTCCATGTTGCAGTACTCTTAGTGTGGGATTCTCCGCCTTACGCGAACCAAACATTGGCTCCTTATATGAAAGCTTAAGCCTGGTTGCTGTAGGTGCGTGGGACATCACACTTAGGGCCATAAACTAGCGACCTTAAATGTGATGTCTGAACCACAGACCTCAGAACTTAAATGCCCAGTCGGACAGTCCAGTAGAGAGAGAGCCAAATGATGTCCACAAGAGGTGCAAAGTGCCATTTGCTAGCAAGTCTGCCCTCAGTCTAGGGTGGGCCCCATGGTGTTCCTTAGATAGGTCAAAAGGAATAAAGGGGATAGGTGGGGGAGAATACTGCAACATGGAAGAGAAGAACATTTATGGTTATGGTAAGATTTTACACAACTATTCTATGTCCTTCTATTCTTATGTTACAGAATTCTTAGTATGGGAGAGTGCCACAACTTAGGAAGAACAAAGGGTGAAGGAAGAGGTAGCTGATTCCAGAAAGCCTTGTAGGATTGCCCTAGCAAATCCTGCCCTGGGTCTGGAGACATGATCCAGTTTGTAGTGTCTGTCAAAAGTGTGTATGGTGGACCAGGTGGCTGCCTCCAGAATGGAGGCTGTGTCTAGGTCTTTGAGGAAGGCTTTGGAAGATGCCACAGCCCAGGTAGAATGAGCTCTTACTCCCTGGAGTGGGTCCTTGCCATGGTGGGAGGAGCAGAAACTTTTAGTTATGTACTCACCATAACTTCAGATGTTTGGGATCCATCTCGCCTACATTCTGAATGATGGGTTCGGAGCCGATCCCTCGGCTCGACTCCACGCTCGAGCCTATGCCAAAGAGCGAAGTCTCTTATTGGCTGAGCTTACTATATCCCAGGATGCACCACTACCAGTCCCCCAGATCTAGTTTGTCCAAGATACATGCACACACACGCACCCCTGCTTATATAACATCGTCAGATGAAACAAGATAAAACAGTTGAACTCAAAACCGTTCAATCTCTTCTGATCTGCAAGGCAGGGGAAGGAGGGTAGAGATGGATCCCAAACATCTGAAGTTATGGTGAGTACATAACTAAAAGATGTTATGTGATCCTATCTCGCCTACATTCTGAAATGATGGGACAGCGTCCCTAGCACCTGAATCCTGGGTGGCTCACTGGAAAACACTCCTGAGTACCGTGGAACCAAATGATGCTCGTCCTTTAGATGCCACATCCAATTTGTAGTGGGAAATGAAAGTGTGCGGGTTGGACCAAGTAGCCGCAGCACAAATTTCTGAAATAGCGAGCTTGGAATGAAAGGCTATAGAAGTAGCCATAGCTCTGGTAGAATGAGCTTTGATAGATGATGTAAGATGTTTACTTGAAGAAGAATAGGCCTGAGTTATGCAATCTCTGATCCATTTTGAGATTGTAGCTTTTGTGATGGTTTGGCCCAATTTATTATCTGAGAAGGACACAAACAACTGGTCTGACTTACGAAGTTGCTGAGTCCTGTCTAAATAGAAGCGTAATTGCCTGTGAACATCCAATTTATGGAGAGTGTATTCTGCTTCATTAGAGAATTTTGGAAAGAAAACTGGTAGTTCTAGAGATTGTTGAAGACAGAAACTAGAGCAGACCTTTGGGACAAAGGATGGATTAGGCCTAAGTGATACTCTATCCTTGTGGAAAATCAAGTACAGTGGTTTAATAGACAGGGCTTGCAGCTCTGAGACTCTTCTTGCAGAAGTAATAGCCACTAAGAATGTTTCCAAGACAGATATTTTAATTCGCATGTAGCAGCCGGTTCAAAGGGAGATGTTAATGCAAGTACCAAATCAAGATCCCACGGAGGTGCAGGATGAAAAACTGGTGGTCTTAACAGACTACTTTGCCTGCACCTTAATAGTCTGTTGCTCATCAAAGGAGGATCCGTGGATTCATGGAATTTAGAGATAGCAGCTAGTTGAACTTTAATAGTTGAGACAGAAGATCCCTGATTAAACAGGGATGTTAAGAATTTCAAAACCTCTGGGACAGGAGCAGTGATAGGGTCTAAGCCCTTGAGTTGGGCCCAGATAGCAAACCTCTTCCACTTACTGAGGTACAATTTGTTAGTGGTGGGTTTGTGGGCGAAGATAAAATGTGAACTACTTCGGGTCTAGTGTGTGACTTCTAACTAAGGTTGGAAGTGGAGGAGCCAAGCTGTCAATTTCAGAGATTGAAGGGACTGATGCCAATGTCCCGACTGATGGATTAGCAAATCCGGGATCAGGTCTAAGGTCCACGGATCGTCCACTGCATGCTTTTTCAGGTAAGGAAACCATATCTGACGAGGCCAGTATGGGGCAATCAGAATCATTGAAGACCCTAGTTGAGAAGCTTTTGAATAACTTTGGGAAGGAGTGGAATTGGAGGAAAGGCATAAAGTAGCCCTGTTGGCCAAGGTTGTGCTAGAGCATCCATGGCTGATACTTCCTGATGTGGAATCAAGGAGAAGAACCTTCACTTGGTGTTTTGTGGAGTTGCAAATAGGTCGCAGCACGCAGGCCCCCATCTCTTGAAAACCTGAGCTGCTACTGTGCGGTTTAGAGACCATTCGTGAGGAGAGAGAATTGTCCTGCTTAATTTGTCCGCCAATACATTTGACTTTCCCGGGATGTGGGTCGCTACCAAGAAGCGGTTGGTAGCTACAGCCCATTCCCACACTCTCATGGCCTCTCTGCAAAGGGGATACGATCTGGTCCCTCCTTGTTTGTTCAGATACCAAACCACCGACATGTTGTCTGTGTGGATGGCGATGATGCCCTGAGGAAGAAACTTGTGTAAGGCCTGTAGGGATAGAAGTACAGCCCTCATCTCCAACACGTTGATGTGGAGAGGAGCTTCTTCCGGAAGCCAAGAGCCCTGAACTAGCCTGCCCAGACAATGCCCCCCCCACCCTATCTGGGAGGCATCTGTCGTCAGGGTAACCACCGGAGGGGGGAGAACAAAGGGTTTTCCCTGATCCAGGTTGGATGTCTGAAGCCACCAGCAAAGGTCCCTTTTGCATATGTCCGTAATCATGATGTGATGATTGAGGGGAAGATCCTGAAAGGACCATTGAGTTGACAAGAGCCACTGAAGAATCCTCATGTGTAATCTTGCTAGAGGAACTAAAAGAACCGTGGCAGACATTGAGCCTAAAACCTGTAGGACCATCCTGGCTGGGGCTTTGGATCTCGAGATCAGAGCTTGAACTTGGCCCTGTAAAGTTCGGATCCTTTCGGCAGGAAGAAAGACGCATCAATCTTGAGTCTATCTCTGCTCCTATAAACTTTATGCTGAGAGGGCAGCAAGACAGACTTTGACCAATTGAATGTAATCCCTAGGAAACACCCAGGAGATGGTGGCTTTGAGGTTGTCCATTAGTAGATGCCTGGTGGTGGCAGTCAGGAGCCAGTCGTCGAGATAGGGAAACACTTGGAATCCAAGACTTCTCAGGTGAGCCATCACTACTGCCAAACACTTGGTGAACACCCTGGGGGCTGTGGTGAGACCAAAGGGCAGAGCACAAAATTGGTAATGACTGACTCCCAGGCTGAAGCGCAGATACCTTCTGGACGCCTGATGTATCGGTATGTGATAATAGGCGTCCTTGAGGTCTATGGAGCACATCCAAACATCCTTCTCCAACAACGGGAGAATGGATTGTAACGTGACCATTTCGAATCTGGATTTATTCAGTCTGCTGAGATCCAATATTGGTCTCAGGTCCCCTGTCTTTTGGCACTAAAAGAACCTGGAGTAATTTCCTGATCATCTGGTCTGTGGGGACCGTGACTGGGTGGTGGGTCCGGGATTCTCTTGGGGAGGAGGGTGTGTTTGAATGGGATGGTGTAACCTCCATGATCGAAGCACCCATCTGTCCTGAGTGATTGACTCCCAGGCTTTTAGGTGCTTACACCCGACTGGCTCCGGAGCAGCAGCCGCGGCAATCCTCATGTGTGTGGGAGGCTGAAGAGCCAAAAATTTCCCGCCCTCTGCCTCTGGACGGGAATCTTCCTGCTGTTGGGAGAAAAACTTGCGAGATTTTGAACCACATTTTCCCTCCTTTGGCCTTGGGGTAAGGGGGAGTGGAATAACGGGCCCCTCACGGCAGATAGCGTTTTCCCTCTTGCTCACAGCGGTAAGGTGTCTTTCACCTTTGGGTCCAAACAATGAGGACCCATCAAGGAAGACTTGAAGGCCTCCGCAAAACTGACACAAGCGCAGGCAGGCTTGTTCACGAGAGCCACGCCCTGTGCAGCTGCGCCGCCCCCCGCCCCGCAGGCCTCATAGGAAATGAGCCTCCAGTTAGAAATTGACATAAGGATAGCCAACTGAGAGCTAACCGACTGGGCTAGCTGCTCAGGTAGGTTACCCGAGAGGAATCTGACAACTCCTTGACCAGATCCTCTGAAGCCTGGTAAAATGTGCCAAGTAATTCAGAGACCTTAAGGTAAAGGCCGCTGAAGTCAGGTCTCTTCGTACCTATCCATACTCCTAGACTCCTTATTAGGAGGATGGATAGACGTTGAAGCCTCTGCCACGTCCTGTTGTGTAGCAGATGCCACCACCATGGCATCTACAGCCACGCCTTTAGTAAGGAACTCCTTCTCGGGGAGCAGATAAAAATTTATTTGGACGAGAAGGGACTGGTTCCACGGTATCTGGATGTTCCCTTGACAAACTAAATCCAGAAGCTTGAGACACCCAGGAGGCGGAGGGCTGAGCCCCAAAGGCCTTGAGGAGCACTGATTCGTCAGCAGAGGGGTTTGGATATCCAGTGTTTGAGGATCTCTAAGATGTCTGCAAATGAGACATCATCCGAGGCGACTTTGGGGACCTCCGCATCATCCATATCAGTGTCCATGTAATAGACTGGGGGAGAGTCCACGTTCCTCTTGCACCTCTTCCTCTTGGGGTTCCTCTGAAGACAACTCCGAAGAACCCTCAGGAGGAGGAACCCCCACTGGGGTAACCTCAGGCCTCGGGGCTCCGCTGATTACGGACAGGAACTGCCAAAGACCCAGTCTCCGCCCAGGGAAGGTGCTGGTAAAACCGGAGAGATGGCCAAGAGGACTTGGCCAGGCACTCCTCATGGACCTGAAAGCCCCCCAGAATCCTGGGAGTGTCCGTCTCCCGGAGCCATGATCGGCGTGGTCCGCGCGCGCGAGCTTGAGGAGAGGGAGCTCGGAACTGAAAGCATAGGTCCCAAACATCACCCTCGGGTCCAGCCGAAGAAGTCCGTTGTATCAAACTGGACCCGAGGGGCCGGGGTTGGAGTAAGGGTCGGAGCCGACCCTGAGATCTCCACCGGCTCCAACAGCACCTGCTCCGAAGCAGTCGGAGGAGGAATGGCAATGGGTGGGCCATGGTCATCGGCTCCGAAGCCAACTGGGTCGGAACGAAACAAATTTTGGAAGACTGGGGACTGGAACAGTCTTTGGAGCACCCTGTCTATATCAGAATCCAACATCCTCGAGACCGAGAGGAAACAGAATGGGTTCGAAGGCCTCCATCGGCCCCAAGGGACTAGGGGACCGGCTCGGCGACTCGATGAGAATCGGGCGAGGAAATACTCACCAGATTCCATCGGTGCCGAGGTAGACTTCGCCGAGGAGGAAGCGGCTTGCCCGAGAGCAGTGGAGCCGAAGGTGACCCGCCCTCTCGTGCCCAGCCATCGGCTCCGAAGCCAGAGGAGTCGCATACTGGTGGCATCAGACAGCCGAGTCGACTCGGGCGGCGATACTGAGGTATCATCGAGGCCCGTTCGACCTCACTCCTGTCTTTGGAGCCGAGGCCTGCCTGGGTCTCTTGGCAGTCGGATCCGACGGACTGGTCGGAATTGGCAGGAGGAGAGGATGCCAAGGCTTCTTCAAAAGAGGGTTTAATTAACAGAATCAATTTATTTTTCCTCTCCTGGAGGACCCTTGAGGAAAAAGCGTGACATACGCTGCATGACTCCTGCAAGTGCTTTGCCCCTAGACAATATACACAGAGCAAATGATCGTCAGTAATAGACATCTTAAAACCACATTTCGAACATTTTTTAAAGCCCGAGGCCTAGGGTTTGAGACATGATGTTAAACAATTCTTTGACAGGAATTCAAACAACTATAGATTTGCTTGTGATAAATCTAAGTTTATAGTTAAAGTTTAACACAAACACTAGCTGTAAATGACAGGGAAGTCTGAACTACTGTAGACTAGAGACCCTGAAAGGTTTTCAAAGGTTGACCGTCTGGGAAGGCCCTGGATATAAGGGGGGCCGAAACAAACTCAACCCAATCACACACAACAATCTTCACAATCCAAACGTTACAAAGAAGCGTTAAAACAGCTTTGTGACCAAAAACAGCAAAAAACTGACAGAAAAGTAGTTAATAAAAGCTACTCAGCCCAGCCAGCTCGAGACCACGTCTTCGCAGGGAAGCGGCAAACGAGATCTGGGGGACTGGTAGTGGTGCATCCTGGGATATAGTAAGCTCAGCCAATAAGAGACTTCGCTCTTTGGCATAAGCGTGCCGAGTCGGAGCCGAGGGATCGGCTCCGAACCCATCATTCAGAATGTAGGCGAGATAGGATCACATAACATCATATAGTTTTTCTGATCCAGCTGGAAATGGTTTGTTCGGAGACTGCCTTGCCCAGGGCTCTGGGGTGGAAGGCTACAAAGAGTTGGTTGGATTTTCTGATGGACTTAGTTTTGTCTAAATAAAACCTTAGTTGTCTGTGTACATCCAGTGAATGGAGTATCCTCTCACTGTCATTAGTGGGAGAGGGAAAGAAGGCGGGCAGGTGAATGGATTGGTTTAAGGACAGTTCATTCACCACCTTTGGCATGAAAGAAGGGTTAGTGCGCAGTCACCCTATCCTTGTGAAAGATGGGGCTTCAGGGGTCTGAATAGGAGTTGGGGATTCAGGCAAGGGCATCGCAGTCAGTCATCCGGCGTTGTCCCCCTCGACATTGCTTGGGACCAACATCTGAGCTGTCTCCATGGACGTGCTGGCCGTAACTTCCGAAGCGGCTTCCTTGAGGGGAGTTGCCAAAGTAGTAGGCTCTAACAGATGTCCCTCAACTCTGGAAGCTGGTGGGACATCCGATGCCAGACAGGCAGAAGTACTAGACCTTGGAATCTTGGCCTTTGTTCGTGGTGGTTCCAGCGGGGTGGCCAACTCGGGATCCATCCTGAGCACTAGCTTTTTTGGTTTTCTAAATACAGATTTAAGGCAGCCAGACAGCTTCAGAGAGTCTTGGGTATAAAGCATTTACAAATCGGGCAAGAGATATGGTTGTGTTCTCAGCCTAGGCAGAAAATGCAACTGTTGTGCGTATCCTTATGCGGAATCTTGCTCCTGCATCAGCATCTACCCTTCTTAGCAAACATCAGCTAAAAGTAGGGTACAGCAAACCAAGCTCAAGCAAGAATTTAAAACAAAATCCCCAACGGGTACTTAGCTTTAGATGTCTTCAAAGTAGAGGAGTGAAGCGATCGATGTGACGGCCAACTGCGGCTGAAAAGTTCTGAGGTCTGTGTGTGTAGATGTCACATTTAAGGTCCCTGGTTTATAGCCCTAAGTGTGATGTCCCATGCACCTACAGCAACCGGGCTTAAGCTTTTGTACAAGAAGCTGACGTTCAGGTCACCTGAGACGGAGAATCATACACTAAGAATACTGCAACACAGGAATAGAAGGACATCATGCCTGTCCAAGAAAAAGACAAGAAAGGAAAAGGAGTCTTGTCTTCCACGCATTCTTCCATGGAGTCCTGGAGCACAATCTTGCGAGCCAATTTTTCAGAGAGGAGACAGAGGTCTACTTGAGGAACTCCCCATAGATGTATCAAATCTTGGAAGACCCCCTGATTTAGTTTCCATTTGTGAGCTTGTCTGCCACACAATTTTGCTCTTAAGGAGTGTAGAATATCTACAGAGTGAGATTGCGCTGTGAAGCTATATCCCAAGCTAACATGGGTATTATGCAAAGGGGATATGACCTGGTTCCCCCTTGCCTGTTGAAGTACCACGTGATTGTGGTACTGCCTGTAATGACTTGAAGAGCTCCCAGGGGCCAAAAATGATTAACAGAGTAGAGTTCCTTGATCAGGACAAGCATATCTTTTATATTTATGTGTTTTTGTCTATCCATGGTGAACCAAATACCTTGTACTTTTATTTATTACAAGCTACAATTCACGAAGAAGTGTTTATTAGGAAAAGGGATGAAAGATTAATTAAAAATGTTTTATTGTATACAGAAACTGTATTTATATTGAAGTTTGATACACCAACACCAAGAGGTTTGAATAGAGAAGTTAATTGGAGAAGTTTGCTTTACATAAATTTTAAAATGTTTGTTTAATTGATTGATTAATTAAATGACTGTTGGTGATGTACAAATAAGGAAATGTGTTTTTTGTAATTTTGTACTCTTTGAAGGCTGTATTGGCCGAGGCACTAAGACAAGACAAGTAATACATTTTATTGTGGAACTGAATCTATTGTCATTTTTGGATTACTTTGCTGGTTCTGCTGTTGGTTGTGACCTTGTACTTTTATCCCTCCTGAAACTGCTCCCGAAACAAAGTCCAAGGTGTCTGTGTTGACTGACTGCTTTAGAACAAGGAGGGAGAAGGGAAGACCTGGATTTAGACATAATAATAATGTACTCACCATAACTTGGTATCTGTGTTATCCGTAGTCGCCATTCATCATGTCAGGGTCTAGGATCCGACATCGGATCAGAGCCAGCATACTTTGGACAACAGCTTAGCTCAAGCGCCTCCCCTCCCATGATGCTCTGCTGCCCTCTAACCCCTCAAATCGAATTTGCACTGGAGAAGACAGAAAAGCTTGCCACCAACAAAGGTCCACTAATATTCTGCTAATCCTTCAGGAAGGGGGCCAGAGGGTGGGACCATGATGAATGGTGACTACGGATAACACAGATACCAAGTTATGGCAAGTACATACTATTAATCTGATGTTATCCTAGTCACTATTCATCACATCAAGGTCAGAGTCCCCAGCTACCCAAAACCAGAGGGTGCCCTCAAGGAAGGACATGCCAAAAAACCGTGGAGCCAAAGGAAGCCCTTTCTCTAGAAATCAGGTCAAGTTTATAATGGGAGATAAAGGTATGAGGTGAAGATCAAGTTGCTGCTGCACAAATATCATCCAAAGATTGGCGGGCTATGAATACAGCTGAAGTGGCCACCACCCTGGTGGAATCAGCACTAACTGGTCCAGGCATAGGAGAACCACACGAGGAGTAAATTAAGGAAATGCACTGAGAAATCCAATGGGAAACAGTAATCTTTGACACAGCTTGACCCTTTCTGTAAGGTGACAAAACTACAAATAACTGGTCTGAGAGCCGAAAGGATTTAGTTCTATGCAGATAGAAAGGAAGCGGATGATGAACATCTAATGTATGTAAAATGTACTCTCCCTTATTGGTATAGTTAGGGAAGAACACCGGAAGTTGGACTGACTGATTGAGATTGACCTCCAAAGCAACCTTGGGCATAAACAAGGGATTTGGTTTCAAAGCCACTCTATCTTTATGAAATATTAAATAAGGAGACTTAATTATAAGAGCCTGCAACTCTGATACTCTTTTAGCTGAAGTAAAGGCCACTAAAAGGGCAGTTTTCCAAGAAAGAAATTTAAGATCACAGGATGCAGTGGGCTCGAATGGGGGGCTTAGTTAAAGATTGCAGCACCAAAGAAAGATCCCACAGGGGAGAAGGGTCCTTGATGTAACAAAAAAAAAAGAAGTTATGTACTCACCATAACGTTCCATGTGAGTAGTTGTACTTCATTTGTCTTCAACCTGTGGGTTATGGATCCGTATCAGATCCGGCTTGGCTGCATAACTAGCATCTGATCCAAGCTCCAAGCTCCTCCCCTTACCCATAATGCCCCGTCTCCTTCCTCCCTTCAGATCGAGTTTGCTGCTCAAAATTAAGACATACCTGACCCAACAAGACCTTACCACTATTGGCAACCCAAATTTCTTGAGGCAAAGCATGGCAAAGAACATCCCTGAGGTGTCCACCTACCATATATATAGTTAGCACAACACTGACAAGGTCGGGGGAAGGAGGGGGGTTGGTTGAAGACAAAGGAAGTAAAACTACTCAGATGGAATGTTATGGTGAGTACATAACTTCTTTATCTGAAGTAGTTGACTTCATTTGGTCTTCAACCTATGAGACAGAGTCCCCAGCTACTATACATCTGGGAGGCCCTCATGGAAGGATATTCTGGAGCATGGTAGAGCCAAAAGATGCCCTGTCCCTGGATACGATGTCCAATTTATAATGTGAAATGAGGACCAAGTAGCTGCAGAACAAATATCATCCAACGACACCCTGGACCAAAAAGCCGCTGAAGTAGCCATAGATTTGGTAGAATGAGCTTTTATCTGACCTGGTGGGGAAATTTCCCGAATAATATATTGGGAAATCCAGCAGGCAATCGTAACTTTGGAGATTGGTTTCCCTAAAAAGGGTTTTGAGTAAGAAACAAAAAGTTGGTCAGACTTACAAAAGGTTTTTGTGCTGTGCAAATAGAACTGTAATCGTCTATAAACGTCCAGCAGATGTAATTTGTATTCTCCTTTATTTTTAAAATTTGGAAAAAAGACTGGAAGATTGATCATCTGATTAATATTGGCATCTGATGCTACCTTGACGAGAAAGGATGGGTTATCCTATCTTTATGAAAAGATCATATAAAGAACCTTGATAGATAGTGCTTGAAGTTCTGACACTCTCCTAGCAGAAGTAATGGTAACTAAAAAAGCAGTCTTCAAAGATAGATACTGCAACTCTACCGAGGCTGCTGGTTGAAGGGGGGGGGGGGCGAGACTAAAGCCTGAAGCACTAAAGTAAGGTCCCACGGAAGCATAGGGTCCTTCACTTGGGGTCTCAAAAGAAAAGTACCCGTAAGGAAGGCCTTGCAAAGTTTAGAAGAGGTCAACGAAATCAAATTTTCCACCAACATGAAAATTAGAAATTGCAGCTAGTTGGACTTTGACAGTGGAGGAACTGGCACCTTGCTGAAAAATCCCTGCCAAAAATTCCAATACTGCAGACACTGGAGCAGTAAAGGGTTCCAATGCATGTTGTGAGGCCCATAGTGAAAAATGCTCCACTTACGACGGTATACCCTCCTGGTGGAAGACTTGTGAGCCGCACCAAAATGTTTTTAATAGGAGAAGATAAACCAGGAGTCCTAATAATCATGGGAACTGGAGAGGCCAAGCTGTGAGCTTTAGACTGTTCACGTCTGGATGAGGAATCCCCAAGGGATGAGAAATGAGATCTGGAACCAGATCCACCATCCATGGTGGAACTACTAGATGAGACCATCGAGACAGAAACCAGACTTGGCGAGGCCAGAATGGGGCAATGAGGATCACAAAGCTCCCCAGCCTGTGAGCTTTCTGAAGAAATTTTGATATTAAGGGCAGATGAGAAAAAGCATAAAGAACACCGGGAGGCCAAGCATGAATCAGAGCATCTCTGCGAGCTTCCCTCTGAGGGGGTTCAGAGATAAGAACACACTGCTGCATTTTGCGATGGAAGAAGATGCAAAAAGATCGCAGCAAGGCCAACCCCACTTTTGAAAAATCTGCTCTGCCACTGACATATTCAGAGACCACTTGTAGGGCATCAGGATAGATTTGCTGAGCCTGTCCGCTAGAATGTTGGACCGTCCCAGAATGTGTGTTGTCTCCAGAAAACGGCCTGTGGAGATCGCTCATTCCCACACTCTCATGGGCTCTTGACAAACAGGGGTAAGATCTGGTTCCCCCCTGTTTGCTGATGTACCAGACCACCGACACTGTCTGGATAGCAACCATCCCTAGACGAAGATGGGCATGAAGAGCCTGCAATGCAAGAAGCACCACCCTCATCTCCAGGACGTTGATATGCAAACTGGTCTTGGAAGGGGACCACGTGCCTTGAACTGTCCTTCCTGAGCAGTGCCCTCCCCACCCTAGCTGGAAGGCATCTGTGGTCACAGTGGTCTTGGAAAATTATGTGAGAAAGGGACATCCCCTGAGTAAATCTGGGGAATGAATCCACCACCGAAGAGAGTCCCTGCACACTCGGAAGATTCGAACAGGATGAGACAATGGCAGATCTAATAAGGACTATTGAACGGCATGGGTCCACTGAAGAATCTGCATGTGAAGGTGCGCTAAGGGTAGCAGGTTGATCGTGGCCACTATAGACCCCAACACCCTCAGTACTGCTTCTGCTGTCATAGGTTGGGCTTGAAGAACATAAAGAATGTGTATCTTTAGGCTGTGAATCCTGTCTCGGGTAAGGAAAACTTTTGTCTGGATAGTGTTTAACTGAACCACAATGAAGTCTAAGATCTGAACAGGGGTCTGTGATGACTTGTTGAGACTGATGGTGATGCTCAGCCTCTGTGCTAGTGAGAGGAAATAATCCCTGGCTTGACAAAACTGATGCTTGGAAGGGGCAGCAAGGAGCCAGTCATCCAGGTAAGGGAAGACATGAATACCCTGAAGCCTCAGGTGAGCCACTACTACTGCCATCACCTTGGTGAAGACCCTGGGAGCTGTGGTGAGACCAAAGGGAAGGGCTCTGAACTGATAATGACTGGCTCCTAGGCAGAAGCGAAGAAAACTCCGAGAGTGCCTGTTCATCTTGATTGTTAGTACACATCCTGGAAATTGATCGAGCACATCCAGTCATTTGCCTGCAGGAAGGGCAAAATGGACTGAAGTGTGACCATCCAGAATTTTGCCTTGGCAACTGACAGGTTCAAGGTGGATAGATACAAAATGGGTCTTGGGTCCCCCATTTCTTTGGTACTAAAAAGAAAGTACAGTTTTGTACCTACCATAAATGTAGATGTTCGAGTTCACACTGCTGCAGTCATTACACTTGGGTTATCCTGCCGTCAGGCGGTCCCGCAGTCGGCCAGAGTTCCAAAGTCTTGGTCCGGCATCAGTTGCTGTCGCTTCTTCCCTGACATCAGTGCGCCAGGGGTATATAAGATGTATCCGACGCCATTTTCTTCAGTTTTTCTTGCCCCAGATGTCAGGTGCCCCCAAGTAGGTAGGCAATACATATTGCTAATAAAACATATATATAAAATAAAAACAATACCTTCAGTTACAAGCAAATACACCACAAAGGTTGTATAGGATAGAAAGGTATAGATAAGTCCAGCTAGGACAGAGGGGATGGAGGGAGGGTAACCTGGACTGCAGCAGTGTGAACACTCGAACATCTACATTTATGGTAGGTACAAAACTGTACTATGTTCATCATGTTACACTGCTGCAGTCATTACACTCGGGTAGAATCCCAAAGCTGAGGTTGGGTGGCTGGTCTATAAAGAGTTAGGATTGGCTATGAGGCCCTGCAGAACTGCAGTGGCAAATCCTGCTCTGGATGTAAAGAGGCAAGTGGTAATGCTTGGTAAAGGTGTGCACTGAACTCCAAGTTGCAGCCTCCAAAATTTCCTTGGTTGGTACTCCTCTGAGAAAGGCTGTTGAAGTGGCTGTTGCTCTGGTAGAGTGTGGCCTAATGTTATTAGGGACAGATTTCCCATGCTATGTGTAGCAGTAACGAATACAGTGTCCTATCCATTTGGAGATAGTCTGCTTTGAAATAGCCTTGCCCTGTGATCCTGCAGCATATGCTACAAACACTTGCTCAGTTTTCCTGAAAGCTTTTGTTTTGTCCAAGCAGAAGCGTAGCTGCCTGTGTATGTCCAAAGAGTGCAGAAGTTTCTCCCCTTTATTCTGGGGGTTTGGATAAAAAGTTGGCAAATGGATGGTTTGGTTAAGAGCCACACTAGATACCACCTTTGGCATAAAGGTAGCGTTTTTCCTTAAAGAGACCCTGTCCTGATGAAAAATTATAAAAGGTTCCACTGCCATTAATGCCTGTAGCTCTGAGACTCTTCGTGCTGAAGTTACTGCCAGGAGCAGAGCTGTTTTCCATGATAAAAATTTTAAAATCAAGAAATATAGACAAACTTTAGAAACAGGAAAAACGGAGTGCACAACAGTCTGAATAGCCAAAGCCTTAACGCAATTTAATAATCCACATAAAAACAAATAGTTGGTTTTATTTTATTACACTGTCTTAATTATTTTGATTTTATAACCACTGCATAGGTTTGGTTAAAGAACAGTCTTTATATACAGTGTGATTTGTGTATATACATATATATTTTTCAGTTATACATAAACCTAAAATTGCTATAGGTAACGAATTTAAAACATGCATTATGAATTTAAGTTAAAAATCTTGTTAAACACTTTTTAAACAACAAACAAAAAATTTTTTAAGAATGTTTTTTATAATATTTTTATAACATATTAATACTTCATTAATTAAGGTTTATATGTTTAAATAGCACTTTTATTAACTTGTGTTTGAAGATGTTGTAGCCATTAGCTTAATCAGCTTTTGAAATATGTATTTGTTGACACTTTAGTCATGCAAGGAAGTGATGTAACATTTTCCAGCTGATTTTAATTAGGCTGCCACTAGTATAAATTTTGTTTGGCGCCTTTTTCTGTGTTTGTTTGCCTCTGATGAAGCTACATTTTCTTAGTAGCGAAAACGCTGTTTTTATGTGGATTATTAAATTGCGTTAAGGCTTTGGCTATTCAGACTGTTGTGCACTCCGTTTTTCCTGATGATAAAAATTTTAGATCGGCTGTATTGGCTGGCTCAAAAGGTGGCAGGGTCAGTTTTTCCAAAACAAAATTGAGGTCCCAAGTTGGTTTTGGTGCTCTCCGGGGCAGTCTTATGTTTTTAACCCCTCTGAGGTACTGCCTTAGCAAGGGATGAGAGAATAAAGGAGGATCCGTGTTGTAATGTGCTGAAATGGCAGAGGCGTGGATCTTAATTGATGAGAAGGATAGGCCTTTGTCCAGCATCTCAGTTAAGTATTGTAAAATCTGAGGAATGTTTGGGACAAGAGGGTCAAGGCTTTGAGCCTGGTTCCAGGCGCAGAATCTCTTCCATTTTTCTGAGTAAGATTTCCTGGTGCTAGGCCTCCTTGCCGCCAAAATGACATCCATAACAGCTTTAGAGAGAGGTGTTGCCTGTTTGACTAATGAATCTGCCATGCAGCCAGGTTTAGGGTTTTGAGCTGACCGTGCAGGATCAGATTGTTTTGTTGAGTCAGAAGGTGTGAAAATTGAGGCAAAATCCATGGTGGACCTTGAGCTAAGTTCTTTAAGATTGGGTACCAGTGCTGGCGTGCCAGTCTGGAGCAATCAGGATCATCTGTGGTTTTTCTTGTCTGGCTTTTAGGAGTACCTCTGAAAGGAGAGGCAGTGGTGCGGAGGCATAATCTTTTAGGCTTTTCCAGCTGAACGAGAGAGCATCCACTTTCCATGCTTGTGTGTGCTAAGTTCTTGTGCAGAATTTTTGTAGTTGGTAATTCAGTGGGGAGGCAAAGAGATCTATGTCTGGGCATCCCCATTTTTGCGTTACCATGCTGAAGATTTGTGGATTCAGTTTCCATTTGTGAGGGTCCATGATATTTCTGCTTAGGTCACCTGCCAGAGTATTTTTCTTTCCTGGCAGGAATTGTGCTTGCAGATGAACTTGATAAGTTAGAGATGTGTTCCACAAAGTCATGGCTTGCCTGCATAGGGGATAAGAATGAGTGCCCCCTTGCTTGTTTATGTACCATATTACTGTGGTGTTGTCTGTCTTTAATAATAAATGTCCTGGATGCAGAAGGTCCTTGAAAGCTGTTAGGGCATTTTGAACAGCCATCTCTTCTTTTTGATTGATGTGAAGATGCATTTGGTCTGTGGTCCACTTGCCCTGAATACATTTTCCTGCCATGTGTGCTCCCCAGGCGTAGTCCGAAGCATCTGTTGTTAGTGTCTGCCTGGCTGTGGGTAGAGTGAAAGGCTGACCCTTGTTGAGGTGACATGCCTGTGCCCACCATCGAAACTCCTGTTGTAGGCAGGGAATTATTGGTATTACTGCTTCTAAACTGTGAGAGTGCTGAGTCCAAACACTTTTTAGGTACCATTGTAATTTCCACATATGCAGTCTGGCATATGGAATTAGTAGTATGCAGGATGCCATGAATCCCAGGGCCTGCAGAATTTTTCTTGCAGGGAGATGGGACTTTTTTGCCAGTAGTTGAAAATATTGAGTCAGTTGTCCTTGTTTGTCTGGCGTGAGATAAGCCATCTGGGCCGTTGTATTTAAGCTGGCACCCAGGAATATTATCTGTTGTGAGGGCACTAGTTTTGACTTCTTTTCATTTACTGTGTACCCTAGAGAAATTAGCAATCTTTTTACAAACGCCAGATGCTTTAGAAGAATGTCCTTTGTCTCTGCTTGAATGAGGCAGTCGTCCAGGTATGGATATATTTGAATTGCTTTTTGTCTGCAAAATGCAATTACTGGTGCCAGGCACTTTGTAAAGACTCTGGGCGCAGTAGATAAGCCAAAGGGTAGTGCAGAGAATTGGTAGTGCATTGTACCAGCTTTGAATCTGAGGTATCTTCTGCAATAGGGACATGCAGGTATGCCTCTTTGAGGTCCAGAGTAACAAGCCAAGCCTTCTTGCCCAGCATGGGAAGAAGCTGCTGTAGTGTCAACATTTTGAATTTCGGAACATCCAGGTAAGTATTTAGAGTTGAAAGGTCTAGTATGGGTCTCCAGGCTTTGTCCTTTCCAGGGACCAGGAAGAGTCTTCAGTAAAATCCTTGTCCTTGTTCCTGTTGTGGTACTTTTTGAATAGCTCTCATGTCCATGAGGGCTGATATTTGTTTTTGAGCCTCTGCCCATTGATTTTGTGGCAGGTTTGGCATTCCTTTTAGCCTTGGTAAAGTGAGAAAATGGAACCTGTAACCTCGAGACACAATTTTCAGAACCCATTTGTCTTGGGTGATTGTTTGCCAATTTTGATAAAAAAGTGCTAGTTTTCCCCCTAAGGGTGCTGCCAAAAGGAAGTGCTTGGCGTACGAACGGGAATGTCATTGGGACTGTTTCCAGTATGGTTGAGATTTGTCCTCACCTCCTTTTGGGGTTGAGGTACCCCACTGTCATTGTCTGTTAGAGCCTTGGGGTTGAGATCTCCCTCTTGGGCATCTGTATCTGTCTCTCTGTGGCCTGTCTGACACTGGAAAGGACCAATTCTTTGTAGGCCAATTTCTGCTAAATCGAGGTGGCTGTACCTGTAAGAAATCTTTAACTGATTGCATAGATTTAGCTTTATCCTCCATTTTCTTTAACACCTCTTCTGCCTTAACACCAAACAATGTATCATGCTGTAAAGGAGCATCCAATAATTTTGGCTTAACATGATCAGGTAAACTCTGTTCTTTTAACCAAGCATGTCTTTGAATCACAGAACCTGTAACTGCGGCTCTACAAGAGGCCTCTAAAGAATCAAAACCACATTGCAGAGTATGTTTTCCCACTTGTTCAACTGCAAGCAATGAATCCTGCATTTCTTTCTAGTCAGGAGCTTCTGAGCTTGTAAGCATTTTCTGTTTTAACTGAGCCATTAAATATTGTTGGTACTTAAGCATGTGAAACTGGCAATTTAAAGCCCTTACTGATAAAGTTGCAGAAGTGTAAACTTTCTTCCCCCATCTATCCATTGCTCTAGAATCTCTATCAGAGGGGACTGGATTTTTTGCAATGGAAGCCTTAACCCCTTTGGGACCCTGGGAAATGGTTTCTGGGTCAGCAGAAGGGTTTTTATAAAGAAACTTGTGAGAGTCAGGGACTCTATAGTACCTATCTGGTTTGGCTGGTGCAGGGGGCAAAGAATCAGGAGATAAGCTGGATTCAGAGAACACATCATCCACAATATCTAACACAGGCAGAATAGCAAGGGGCCTGTGTTGAGGCAGTAAAAGGACGTCCCTGAGCCTTTTCTTGGATTCTGAATAATCCTGACTTTCCCAATGGAAATGCTCCCTCATGGTATGTAAAGTTTCCCCAAAAGAGTAATCCTCAGGAGGAGAGGCTGAAGGGATAGATTCTTCAGCATCAGAGTCCTCATAGGGGGGTAGAGAGTATCCCTGGTCTGAAGAGGAATCAGAGGAAATGGAAACTTTTAGTTATGTACTCACCATAACTTCAGATGTTTGGGATCCATCTCGCCTACATTCTGAATGATGGGTTCGGAGCCGATCCCTCGGCTCCGACTCGGCACGCTTATGCCAAAGAGCGAAGTCTCTTATTGGCTGAGCTTACTATATCCCAGGATGCACCACTACCAGTCCCCCAGATCTAGTTTGTCCGCATACATGCACACACGCATACCCTGCTTATATAACATCGTCAGATGAAACAAGATAAAAACAGTTGAACTCAAAACCGTTCAATCTCTTCTGATCTGCAAGGCAGGGGGAAGGAGGGTGGGTATCAGGAATGTAGGCGAGATGGATCCCAAACATCTGAAGTTATGGTGAGTACATAACTAAAAGATGTTATGTGATCCTATCTCGCCTACATTCTGAATGATGGGACAGCGTCCCTAGCACCTGAATCCTGGGTGGCTCACTGGAAAACACTCCTGAGTACCGTGGAACCAAATGATGCTCGTCCTTTAGATGCCACATCCAATTTGTAGTGGGAAATGAAAGTGTGCGGTTGGACCAAGTAGCCGCAGCACAAATTTCGAAATAGCGAGCTTGGAATGAAAGGCTATAGAAGTAGCAGTAGCTATGGCAGAATGAGCTTTGATAGATGAAGTAAGGTGTTTACTTGAAGAAGAATAGGCCTGAGTTATGCAATCTCTGATCCATTTTGAGATTGTAGCTTTTGTGATGGTTTGGCCCAATTTATTATCTGAGAAGGACACAAACAACTGGTCTGACTTACGAAGTTGCTGAGTCCTGTCTAAATAGAAGCGTAATTGCCTGTGAACATCCAATTTATGGAGAGTGTATTCTGCTTCATTAGAGAATTTTGGAAAGAAAACTGGTAGTTCTAGAGATTGTTGAAGACAGAAACTAGAGCAGACCTTTGGGACAAAGGATGGATTAGGCCTAAGTGATACTCTATCCTTGTGGAAAATCAAGTACGGTGGTTTAATAGACAGGGCTTGCAGCTCTGAGACTCTTCTTGCAGAAGTAATAGCCACTAAGAATGCCGTTTTCCAAGACAGATATTTTAATTGCATGTAGCAGCCGGTTCAAAAGGGGAGATGTTAATGCAAGTACCAAATCAAGATCCCACGGAGGTGCAGGATGAAAAACTGGTGGTCTTAACAGACTCGCACCTTTAATGAACGTTTTGCATAGTCTGTTGCTCATCAAAGGAGGATCCGTGGATTCATGGAATTTAGAGATAGCAGCTAGTTGAACTTTAATAGTTGAGACAGAAGATCCCTGATTAAACAGGGATGTTAAGAATTTCAAAACCTCTGGGACAGGAGCAGTGATAGGGTCTAAGCCCTTGAGTTGGGCCCAGATAGCAAACCTCTTCCACTTACTGAGGTACAATTTGTTAGTGGTGGGTTTGTGGGCGAAGATAAAATGTGAACTACTTCCGGTCTAGTTTGTGGCTTCTAACTAAGGTTGGAAGTGGAGGAGCCAAGCTGACAATTTCAGAGATTGAAGGTACTGATGCCAATGTCCCGACTGATGGATTAGCAAATCCGGGATCAGGTCTAAGGTCCACGGATCGTCCACTGCATGCTTTTCAGGTAAGGAAACCATATCTGACGAGGCCAGTATGGGGCAATCAGAATCATTGAAGACCCTAGTTGAGAAGCTTTTTGAATAACTTTGGGAAGGAGTGGAATTGGAGGAAAGGCATAAAGTAGCCCTGTTGGCCAAGGTTGTGCTAGAGCATCCATGGCTGGTACTTCCTGATGTGGAATCAAGGAGAAGAACCTTCGCACTTGGTGTTTTGTGGAGTTGCAAATAGGTCGCAGCACGTCCCCATCTCTTGAAAACCTGAGCTGCTACTGTGCGGTTTAGAGACCATTCGTGAGGAGAGAGAATTGTCCTGCTTAATTTGTCCGCCAATACATTTGACTTTCCGGGATGTGGGTCGCTACCAAGAAGCGGTTGGTAGCTACAGCCCATTCCCACACTCTCATGGCCTCTCTGCAAAGGGGATACGATCTGGTCCCTCCTTGTTTGTTCAGATACCAGACCACCGACATGTTGTCTGTGTGGATGGCGATGGTGCCCTGAGGAAGAAACTTGTGTAAGGCTTGTAGGGATAGAAGTACAGCCCTCATCTCCAACACGTTGATGTGGAGAGGAGCTTCTTCCGGAAGCCAAGAGCCCTGAACTAGCCTGCCCAGACAATGCCCCCCCCACCCTATCTGGGAGGCATCTGTCGTCAGGGTAACCACCGGAGGGGGGAGAACAAAGGGTTTTCCCTGATCCAGGTTGGATGTCTGAAGCCACCAGCAAAGGTCCCTTTTGCATATGTCCGTAATCATGATGTGATGATTGAGGGAAGATCCTGAAAGGACCATTGAGTTGACAAGAGCCACTGAAGAATCCTCATGTGTAATCTTGCTAGAGGAACTAAAAGAACCGTGGCAGACATTGAGCCTAAAACCTGTAGGACCATCCTGGCTGGGGCTTTGGATCTCGAGATCAGAGCTTGAACTTGGCCCTGTAAAGTTCGGATCCTTTCGGCAGGAAGAAAGACGCATCAATCTTGAGTCTATCTCTGCTCCTATAAACTTTATGCGTTGAGAGGGCAGCAAGACAGACTTTGACCAATTGAATGTAATCCCTAGGAAACACCCAGGAGATGGTGGCTTTGAGGTTGTCCATTAGTAGATGCCTGGTGGTGGCAGTCAGGAGCCAGTCGTCGAGATAGGGAAACACTTGGAATCCAAGACTTCTCAGGTGAGCCGTCACTACTGCCAAACACTTGGTGAACACCCTGGGGCTGTGGTGAGACCAAAGGGCAGAGCACAAAATTGGTAATGACTGACTCCCAGGCTGAAGCGCAGATACCTTCTGGACGCCTGATGTATCGGTATGTGATAATAGGCGTCCTTGAGGTCTATGGAGCACATCCAAACATCCTTCTCCAACAACGGGAGAATGGATTGTAACGTGACCATTCGAATCTGGATTTCGTGACGGATTGGTTCAGTCTGCTGAGATCCAATATTGGTCTCAGGTCCCCTGTCTTTTGGCACTAAAAGAACCTGGAGTAATTTCCTGATCCGATCTGGTCTGTGGGGACCGGTTGGATGACTCCTTTCTAGCAGCTTTAAAGCTTCTGCGGCTGCTATTTCCCTTTGACTGGGTGGTGGGTCCGGATTCTCTCTTGGACGGAGGGGTGAGTCTTTGAATGGGATGGTGTAACCTCCGGCAATGATCCGAAGCACCCATCTGTCCTGAGTGATTGACTCCCAGGCTTTTAGGTGCTTGGCAACGACACCCGACTGGCTCGAGCAGCACAGCCGGGCAATCCCTCATGTGTGGGAGGCTGAAGAGCCACGAAAGGACTCGCGGTCTCCAGAATTGCGGGCCCTCTGCCGCCTCTGGGACGGCGTCTCCCTGAAAAATTTCCCGCCCTCTGCCTCTGGACGGGAATCTTCCTGCTGTTGGGAGAAAAACTTGCGAGATTTTCGAACCACATTTCCCCCTCCTTTGGCCTTGGGTAAGGCCGAAGGGAGTGGAATAACGGGCCCCTCGGCAGATAACGTTTTCCCTCTTGCTCACAGCGGTAAGGGTGTCTTTCACCTTGGGTCCAAACAATGAGGACCCATCAAAGGGAGCGTCGGGAAGGAAGACTTGAAGGCCTCCGAACTGACACAAGCGGAGCCAGGCTTGTCTCACGTAGAGCCACGCCTGTGCCTGCCGCTCTACCGCCCCTTCGGCCGCATAGGAAATGAGCCTCATGGACGAGTTAGAAATTGACGTAAGGATAGCCAACTGAGAGCTAACCGACTGGGCTAGCTGCTCAGATAGGTTACCGAGAGGAATCTGACAACTCCTTGACCAGATCCCTCTGAAGCCTGGTAAAATGTGCCAAGTAATTCAGAGACCTTAAGGTAAAGGCCGCTGAAGTCAGGGTGCTTCCGTACCTATCCATACTCCTAGACTCCTTATTAGGAGGATGGATAGACGTTGAAGCCTCTGCCACGCCCTGTTGTGTAGCAGATGCCACCACCATGGCATCTACAGCCACGCCTTTAGTAAGGAACTCCTTCTCGGGGAGCAGATAAAAATTTATTTGGACGAAGGGACTGGTTCCACGGTATCTGGATGTTCCCACCGACAAACTAAATCCAGAAGCTCGCCGAAGGCGGAGACACCCAGGAGGCGGAGGGCTGCGCCCCAAAGGCCTTGAGGAGCACTGATTCGTCAGCAGAGGGGGTTTGGATATCCAGCCGCCTCGTTGTTTGAGGATCTCTAAGATGTCTGCAAATGAGACATCATCCGAGGACGACTTCGGGGACCCCTCCGCATCATCCATATCAGTGTCGATGTAATAGACTCGGGAGTCCACGTGCTTCCTCTTGCACGATCTCTTCCTTGGGGGTTCCTCTGAAGACAACTCAAGAACCCTCAGGAGGAAGGGAACCCCACTGGGGTAACCTCAGGCCTCGGGCTCCGCTGATTACGGACAGGGAACTGCCAAAGACCCAGTCTCCACGCCCAGGAAGGTGCTGGTAAACCGGAGAGATGGCGAAGAGGACTTGGCCAAGGCACTCCTCATGGCCCTGAAAGCCGGACCCCAGAATCCTGGGAGTGTCCGGTCTCGAGCCATGATAGTCGACGGAAGTCCCAGCCGAGCACCGAGAGGGAGGCTCGGAACCGAAAGCATAGGTCCCAAACATCACCCTCGGGTCCAGCCGAAGAAGTCCAGCGTACCAAACTCGGACCCGAGGGCCCGGGTTGGAGTAAGGGTCGGAGCCGACCCTGAGATCTCCACCGGCTCCAACAGCACCTGCTCACGGAGCCGGCAGTCAGAGGAGGAATGGCAATGGGGTGGGCCATGGTCATCGGCTCGAAGCCAACTGGGTCGGAACCGAAACAAATTTTTGGAAGACTGGGGACTGGAACAGTCTTTGGAGCACCCTGTCTATATCAGAATCCGACATCCTCAAGACCGAGAGGAAACAGAACGGGTTCGAGAAGGCCTCTCCATCGGCCCCAAGGGACTAGGGGACCGGCTCGAGGCGACTCGATGAGAATCGGCGCCGAGGGAATACTCATACCAGATTCCATCGGTGCCGGTAGACTTCGGCGCCGAGGAGGAAGTGTCTGGGCGACCCTTGTCGGCTCCGAGAGCAGTGGAGCCGCCGAAGGTGACCCGCCTCTCGATGCCCCAGCCATCGGCTCCGAAGCCAGAGGAGTCGATACTGGTGGCATCGAGGCAGACCGACCTCGGCTCCGATGTCTTTGGAGCCGAAGGAGAGGCCTGCCTAGGTCTCTTGGCAGTCGGATCCGACGGACTGGTCGGAACCGAAGCCCTTTTCTTTTTGGCAGGAGCCGGAGAGGATGCCAAGGCTTCTTCAAAGAGGGTTTAATTAACCCCTTAAGAATCAATTTATTTTTCCTCTCCTGGAGGACCCTTGAGGAAAAAGCGTGACATACGCTGCATGACTCCTGCAAGTGCTTTGCCCCTAGACAATATACACAGAGCAAATGATCGTCAGTAATTGACATCTTAAAACCACATTTAACATTTTTAAAGCCCGAAGGCGTAGCGGTTTGAGACATGATGTTAAACAATTCTTTGACAGGAATTCAAACAACTATAGATTTGCTTGATAAATCTAAGTTTATAGTTAAAGTTTAACACAAACACTAGCTGTAAATGACAGGGAAGTCTGAACTACTGTAGACTAGAGACCCTGAAAGGTTTTCAAAGGTTGACCGCCTGGGAAGGCCCTGGATATAAGGGGGAAAACAAACTCAACCCAATCACACACAACAATCTTCACAATCCAAACGTACACAAAGAAGCGATAGCCGTTAAAACAGCTTTTGTGACCAAAAAACAGCAAAAACTGACAGAAAAGTAGTTAATAAAGCTACTCAGCCCAGCCAGCTCGAGACCACGTCTTAGCAGGGAAGCGGCAAAGCGAGATCTGGGGACTGGTAGTGGTGCATCCTGGGATATAGTAAGCTCAGCCAATAAGAGACTTCGCTCTTTGGCATAAGCGTGCCGAGTCGGAGCCGAGGGATCGGCTCCGAACCCATCATTCAGAATGTAGGCGAGATAGGATCACATAACATCCACATTTCGAACATTTTTTAAAGCCCGAAGGCCTAGGGGTTTGAGACATGATGTTAAATAATTCTTTGACAGGAATTCAAACAACTATAGATTTGCTTGTGATAAATCTAAGTTTATAGTTAAAGTTTAACACAAACACTAGCTGTAAATGACAGGGAAGTCTGAACTACTGTAGACTAGAGACCCTGAAAGGTTTTCAAAGGTTGACCGTCTGGGAAGGCCCTGGATATAAGGGGGGCCGAAAACAAACTCAACCCAATCACACAACAATCTTCACAATCCAAAGCGTACACAAAGAAGCGATAGCCGTTAAAACAGCTTTTGTGACCAAAAAACAGCAAAAAACTGACAGAAAAGTAGTTAATAAAAGCTACTCAGCCCAGCCAGCTCGAGACCACGTCTTCGCAGGGAAGCGGCAAACGAGATCTGAGGGACTGGTAGTGGTGCATCCTGGGATATAGTAAGCTCAGCCAATAAGAGACTTCGCTCTTTGGCATAAGCGTGCCGAGTCGGAGCCGAGGGATCGGCTCCGAACCCATCATTCAGAATGTAGGCGAGATAGGATCACATAACATCCTGCTCAGAGGAATCATAGTCTGTATCCTGCCTAGGCCTTTTCACAGGAGGGAGATGGGAACCCCTGATTAGAGAAATGAGGTCTTCGGGCATTTTGAGCATCTGTTTCTTAGGCATGGAGGACTGTCCAGGAGAATGCTGTACTTGCTTCTTTGTCTTTAATGGTGTTTTTGTCTTGGCTGTTGCTTTAATGGTAAGTTGTGAAGGTCTGAAAACCCTCAGAAGCTGATGCCTGCTCAGCGGCTCCGGACCCATCTGAGGGATTAGTTTCCGTAGGCCCAATACCTTGAGTTTCCAGAGGCCTAGTTGTCTCCACGTGGGAGTCGGAGGCGGCCTGTGGCTCTGAGGTAGTGGGTGTCAGGGGCTGCGAAAGCACCTCACTGAGAACCGACGACTGGCCTAGAAGAGGCTTCATCGTCGGTTTTGGACCTCGGATGCCTGTCTTTATCCTTGTCCTTGCGTTTTTTATGAATTGCGGTCGTCGGTTGCTCCGACGGCATTGTATAATTGAACCTTCGTCCAAAGTAGTGCAAAGCAAAATCAAAACGTCGTTTTATAGTGCGTTTGTTAAATTTGGCACAAAACCGACAACTAGTGACGTCGTGATCAGGGCCTAGGCATGGAATACAGTAAGAGTGGAAGTCCTTATGAGGTATTTGCTTCCCACAAGAAATACAATTATTAACTTTTTCTGACATCGGTCTGAGGCACGAAAAAAGTTTCCCCAATGGGGTACTTAGCTTTATTGAAGACTTTGGATCTGAAATTCGACTTCGAAAATCTCAGGAATTGGCTGACTGGCACTTGCGAACTGCTTTTGCTTCAGGCACCGCGCGGCAAGAAAGACTGAAGAAAATGGCTTCGGATGCATCTTGTATACCCCTGGCGCACTGACATCAGGGAGGAAGAGACAGCAACCGACGCCGGACCAAAACTTTGGAACTCTGGCTGACTGTGAGACCGCCTGACGGCAGGATAACCCAAGTGTAATGACTGCAGCAGTGTAACACGAACATCCTGGAATAAATGCCTGATCCGGACTGGTCAGGGGGGAACAGTTTGAATGACTCCTTTTATAAGCACCTTTTCTATTTCTAGAGCTGCTTCCTCCCTTTGTGCGGGTGGGATGTCTGGGAGGTGCTTCTGTTGAAGGGGTAGTTCAAGGAATGGAATTGAATAGTCCCTGGATATGATCTGTAATACCCAATGATCTGTTGTTATGGACTCCTATTCTATTGGGTAAAGCAATAACTGGCCCCCAACTGCCTCTAGGGAAGAGCAGTCAGGCAGCCCTTTAGGGCTGCTGCCCAGGTCTGTCCGAGAACATTTCTCGAGACTCATAATTTCTCTCCCTCTAGGGTGGCGTCTATCATAACCCCTCTACCTCTAGGGGATGGTGAGACCTGAGTGTCCCAGGAAAACACCCGAGCCTTTCAGAACCACATCATCTTAGCCCCTCACTGATTCCTAGAAAAGGATCTTTAAGGAGAGGAGAAGCAGATCCCTACGGCAGACAGTGTCTTCCCATCCTTCTCACTCTGGACCGAAGTATCGCGTACAGACTTCCCAAACAGGGAGGAACCATCTTACAGGGCATTGGTGAATGACGCCTTAAAGGGATCCGGGAACTGCCATAGCCGGAGCCAGGCATGTCGCCTGATGGCAACGCCTGTAAAGGCAGCCCTAGCGGCTCCTTCAGTAGCATGGAAAAGGAGACACATGGATGTGTGAGCGACTGACTTCAGAGTGGCCATTTGAGCAGTAAACATCTTCTTGCCTCCCACCAACATGGACTCAGGGGTTGACTCAGCGATCTCCTTTACTAGGTCTCGCTGTAGCCGAATCACATGCGCCATGTAATTCAGTGGTCTTACTGAGAAGTTGGTTGAAGTGTACACCCATTTCCTGAATCGATCCATCATCCTTGCCTCTCGGTCAGGAGGATGGACAGAAGAGCTCTCTTTTTTAGTGGCAGCTGCCACCACCATGGCTTCAACTGGGGACCCTTTGTTCCAATATGTCCTATCCAATGGGAGGGTTAAGAACATTGTTCGGGCACTTTGGGATGGGCTCCACCATATCCGGTTCCTTCCATACCCAAGATGTTATATGATCTACTAAGGGATCAGTGGGAGGGGACACCCAGGAAGTAGATGGGCCTGTGCTGAGTACCTCCTGGAACACTGAATCATCCGGGGTTGGTTTTTGGGCAAACCACCCCCTCCCTTTGGTGGAGGAGTTCCATGAGGTCTCCAAAGGAGACATCCTCGGGGTGGTAACCGGGGGAACCTTCCCCTTCCTCCACATCAGTGTCTTCGGGAAGGGACTCCGGTGAGGAGTCCAAGTGCCTCCTTTTGCACATCTGTTTCTGAGGGATCTCCTCAGTGAAAATCTCTGGGGAGGACACACTGACATCCTGCTACTCCCAAGCAGGAGCTTCATGAGGCAAACCAGCAGCAGGCTGTCCCTGAGATGGTAGGATGGCCGGGGCCATACCCAAAACAGAGGGAGTTGGGGCGGAGTCCGAGGACGAGATGGTCAAGGGTCTCAACAACATTGAGAGAACCCTCTCCACCATGTCAGAGGCCAAAGGAGAACAGACATCCTGAAAAGTGCCAGTAGGAGCCGTTCTCCTCGGACCTGAAGGGGGATTCAGAGCCGAGACTCCAGGAGCAGAGTTGCTGAGGGAAAGACTGTTCCAACACACTCAGAGCCAACAGAAACCCCTCGGATCTGACGCTGAGGCTACGGCTCAGACATCTCGGATCCGACCTGGTCAGATCAGACATGCTCAAGGCAATGGCTGGCATTTAGGTACAAGTTACCATCAGTGCCAACCCGTCAACACCGAGGGGCCTCAGATCTAAGGGCTCCGAAACCAAAGGTCAGCTCGGAGAAGGAGTAATCGGGGTAAAGAAAGATTGCGAGCTCCCTGCTCCAGAGGGAGTGAGGGCAGGCAAGACTCCCATCTGGATTTGGGTGTGGATGAACTTCTGCAACATCCTATCCATCTCTGCTTCACTAAGGTTCCAGGTGGGGCAGGAGGAAGAGGTTACCGACACCAGTCTGTAGTGCCGATGAGGGGAAGCCCGAATGGGAGACCGGATCCAGGACTCCTCTAGCTCAGGCAAAAACCTGGGAGAATGGAGCCGAGGAAATCCTGGTCTGGTCGCTGACCTGGTTTTTGGCAGAGGCCCTGCCAGAGCCGAGCAATCAGGCGACCACTTCTTAGGCCTATCTTTTTTCAGCTTCTCACCTTCCCTGGGCCTCTTGGTGGGAGTTTGAGTCCCAGTGGCCAGGGAAGGGGAAGAAGCTGAAGCAGATGCAGAAGCCGGGGGTGAGGGGGCTACCGTCCCCGAGGAGGGAAGTAAGCCCTTCAAAATAAGCTTATCCCTCCTGTCCTTGAGTGCCTGTGGGTTAAACCCTGCACAGATAGGAAAGGAGGTAAGCAGATGAGCAGCTCCCAGACATACCACGTACAGAGTGTGGCCATCGGCTGGGGACAGCTTATGGCCACACTCTGTGTACTTCCTAAAACCTGGTTTTGGGGCATCAGCCATGTTCCCAAGACAGACTCACATGCACACAAGAGCTATGGAAAAGGAACAGAAAGGAGAAGAGGTTTTTTTTACGACGACCAAACGCAAGATTGAAGATAGAGAAAAAGACCCAAAACTGACACACTTACCCAGAAAAAATGCTCAGAGCTCAGACCACAATGCTTACTTTTCAGTGGCAAATGAGATCTGAAGGGAGGAAGGAGATGGGAGTGTGACGATTGGGGAGAGATGGGCGAAGGCTGTCAGCCTAGTTAAATAGAATTTGATGAATAATTCTGGCATTTATAAATAAATGTAAAATACAGGCATGTTTTCTTGAGTGTAAAAGAATACTGTGAAATGTGGAACTGCAAAATATGTGACAACACTGCACTCTACTGGCCGAGTGAAGCATGTTGTGACCCTTTCATATTAGAATTCGGCTCCAGTGCATCTGCATGAAGGTTTCATGCCCATTGTTTTAAGGCTAAAGTTTATGACCAGAATTTACATGTGGAAGGTACTTTATTGCTCTGGTTTCTGCTAGAGTGTATATATGAAATGTCTTTTATTGTTGTAAGTTTCTGAGTAGGTGTTAGATTGCTAAATAATGCAGTTTGTTTGCCTGGGAAAACCTAAATGTCAACATGATGTAATTTGGGAGGACCCAGGAGACATGTTTGTTAGTAATGTTTAAATACCATTACTCACAAGAGACTGGGAGCATTTTGATCTTGGATATCTAACTCAGCACTCTGCTTATGCTCACATGTAAGTTTTAGCACTGTGATTTCTTGTAGGAATAGTTAAAGCTAGTAAAGATTAATTAGGTATTTTTCTTTGAAATCAGACCTGTCCTACTGTATTATTTTTCAGTTTCTGTGTGATCTCTGAACTCTTAGATATCTCTGTGGTGTAGTAGTATTGTCTTGTGTTTTAATTATTTATTATTAAATATTATTAAAACCTTCTAATTGCGGCTGGTTTATGTAGAGATAAATTATGCTTTAGAGTACATTATATATTTATAGAGTTTTCTGTCTAAGCCTTTCCAATAAGCCTAGACTGTATAGTCAAATTACCAATTGGATAATAATATTGCACAGTAATAATTGGACACCTTTTTAAGGGCCTTTCAGTAGCTGATATTACTGTTGGGCCAGGGCATGGTCGTCACAAGTGTTTGGCAGTGGTGGGATCTACTTCACATACTAATTGGCTTGTAGTGGTGTGGGTAGAGCAAATTCCTGTAGCTTATGTACAGTGATCTCTAAAAGGGTTTTGTACTCTAAAACAGCCATGCAGTGTATACTCAGAGTTCAGATCACAATTGTTTTACTTCTTTTGTTAGCTTAGTGTTCGCCAGGGTGAGTAGGCAGCATGTCAGCAGAAGAGTATAGAAAGCTGACAAGGAGCCAGCTGGCGGTGATATGCCAGGCTGGGGGACTGATGCATGGAAACCTGACTAAGGCAGTCCGGATTGCAGCCTCGGTTACAGTGCATCAGAAAAGAGCAGCCTGGAGGACAATCAGTCTGACAGTGGAGATAAAATATCTTCAGAGAATGGACAGCTCAACCTTTCTGAAGTGGACTTAAAAATCCAGCTGGAGCTAAAGAGAACTGAGTTGGAGGCCAGGTGTATGGAACTAGCAGCAGCCGAGAAAATGAGGAGTCTACAGGCTGAAGAAAATGAACGGCAGAGGAGGCATGAGAGGGAAATTCTGACTCTTTGCCAGAGTCATGGAGGTAATGAGGAAGGGAGTAACCGGACCCCAGAAGCATAAAAGGTCAGTAAATTTCTTCCAAAGTTTAAAGAGGAGGATAATTTTGATAGCTTCATTCATATGTTTGAGAGGGTATGTAAACAGTATGAAGTTGACCAAGGGCTCTGGGTACAGTTCCTGATCCCCTTATTTCATGGTAAAGCTGTAACTTCTTTAGCAAAAATGCATGACACTGACTGTTTTGATTATACTGCTGTAAAAAGACATTTATTAGAATGTTTTGAGCTAACATCTGAAATGTATAGGAAAAGTATTGTGAGCATAGACGCAAGGCAGATGAAAATGTATGTGAATATGTTGTTGAACTGAGTACTTATTTTCATAGCTGGGTGAGTGGATGTCAGGTCACCACTTTTGAAGGGCTGGCAGACCTTTTGGTAAGGGAACAAGCCCTTAGCAGGTTGCCTGCGGACATGAGGATCTGGTTAGCTGATAAACAGTGTGCTACTTCAGAGGAGTTGGGGAAAAAGGGAGACCTATACCTAGCAAGCAGGGCAGCTCTGCACAGGAAAGGGACCCCCAGTACTTTTCATGGGTCTAAAGGAACCCATGGTGGGCAGCACAGACTGCCCCAACAGAATCCGCCAGTAGCAGGGGAAGCCACTAGTCCAGGTACACATCCAGGAGCTAGGGTTAAATGTTTTGAATGCAAACAGTGGGACCATGTGGCATACAGATGTCCACAGATGCAAGGTGGGGAACAAAAGGTGAAAGAGCCAGTAAGTGGGAAAGACAAAATGCCAACAGTGGGTTGTCTTGAGACAACAGAGGTATGGAACTACCATCTTGCAGATGTCCTGAGAGGGAAGGATTTGGAAGAGGCAGTACTATGTACTTATGCAGTTACATGCAGTGAGGCTACGAGACAAGCATGTGGGTCTGGTAGCCTGGGGGAGACCCAGACAGACTGCATACTTGAAGCCAGGACATCTGAGGTGGTTACTTCAGGGAGTGAGCTACACTGTAGCAGTGAGACTGAATGTGAGCCACAGCTGCTTGTGGGTACTGATGTTCCCTTGGACAGGGTAACTGCAAAGGTAGAGGTGAGTATTAGTACCCAGGCTGACAGTGAGGCACCGCTGTCAGAGGATGCCAGGCTTCCTGTGGAAGGGGAGCTGGGAAGGGTTACAAGGAGAGACTTGAGACAGGCTCAGCTCTCAGACCCTACACTGCAAGGCCTGAGGCAGGTAGCTAGGGAGGCACCTGATTCTCAAGGGAAGGGGGAATCTGTATACTGGAACATAGGGTTACTGTACAGAGAATGGATGCCTGAGGGAGGGCTAGAAGGTGAGAGAGTACAGCAGTTAGTAGTGCCTTGAGCTTACCGTCTGGTGCTTCTAGTCATAGCCTATGATATTCTCTTTGCAGGTCATATGGGCATAAAACGTACAAAGTGGTATATTATGCAAAACTTCTATTGGCCTGGAATTTCCAGAGATGTAACAGGGTACTGCAGGACCTGTGAGCAGTGCCAAAAGGTAGGCAAGGCAGGAGACAAGGTGAGAGCTCCTTTGATGTCTTTGCCTGTGACTGAAGAGCCATTTCAGAGGGTAGCTATGGGTATTCTGGGTCCTCTGAGTACCTCAAGTTCCACAGGGAAAAAGTATATCCTAGTGATTGTAGATTATGCTACACAATACCCTGAGGCAGTGGCTTTGTCATCCACTGAGGCCGAGAAGGTGGCAAATGTTTTGCTAGAGATTTTCAGCAGGGTAGGTTTCCCAAAGGAAATACTGTCTGACAGAGGAGCCAATTTTATGTCAGACCTGCTGGCTTGTCTGTGGAAGTCCTTTGAGGTAAAGCACATGAAGACCATCCCTACCATCCCCAGACTAATAGTCTTGTTGAGAGGTTAAACTCTACAATCAAGTCCATGCTAAGGGCATTGCAGATCAGTTTAACAGGGAGTGGGACAAATATTTGCCCCATCTGTTGTTTGCTTACAGAGAGGTTCCCCAGGAATCCACAGGTTTTTCACCATTTCAGTTGCTGTATGGGCATAGGGTGAGGGGACCTCTAGATTTAATTTGAGATGAGTGGGAAGGTGAGTGTGAGTATCACAAGGAGTCTGTTGTGGCATATGTCCTGAACCTCAGGACAAGGCTTAGGAAACTCATGGGCTTGGCCCATGAGAACCTGGCAGAAGACCAATGACAGAAAAAGGTGTGGTATGACAGGAATGCTCGAGCTAGAGAGTATGCTGTAGGGCAGCAGGTGATGGTTCTCATTCCTGTCAAACACAAGTTGCAAGCAGCTTGGGAGGGAACCTACAAGGTGGTAAGAAAGGTAAGTGATGTTAACTACATAGTGGAAGTGCTAGGCAGATGGCAGGGGCACAAACTGTACCAAGTTAACATGATGAAACTTTACCATGATAGGGAGGTCCTTGTGCTGAGCATTTGCAGTGGATTGCAGGAGGAGTCTGAGAGAGATCTTGTGAATGATGATCTCAGTGAGGCTCGGACTGACACCTCGGAGGAAGGGGTAGTAATGTCCCAGAAGCTATCTCCTACCCAGGTTCGAGAAATCCGAGCAGTGTTGCAAAAGTTTAGGGGCATGTTCACTGAGAAACCAGGGTGCATCCACCTGGTGCAGCAACAGGTGGATGCAGGACCCCAAAAGCCTATCAGGCAGGCCTGTTACAGGGTGCCTGAGAGAGTCAAACAGACTCTGAGGGAAGAGGTACAGGAGACGTTAGAACTACGGGTGATTCAAGAGTCCAACAGTCCCTGGGCCTCACCAGTGGTGTTGGTGCCAAAGAAGGATGGCAGCACCAGGTTCTGTGTGGATTACACGAAATTAAATAGTCACACAGAGGCAGATGCTTAACCCATGCCTAGGACAGATAAGGCCCTACAGCAGCTGTGTGTGGCTAAGTATCTTACAACCATTCATCTTACCAAGGGTTACTGGCAGGTGCCCTTGACTCCCAGTGCTAAAGAGAAGTCAGCCTTTGTGACTTCTTTTGGCTTGTATGAGTTCATAAAATGCCCTTTGGGATGAAGAATGCCCCAGCAACTTTGCAGAGGCTGGTAGATCATATCTTAGCAGGAGCAGGAGGGTTTGCCCTTGCTTACATGGATGATATTGCTATCTACAGCCATTCCTGGCAAGGGCACCTTCAGCATGTCAGGGAGGTGCTGGGAAGACTACAGAGGGCAGGGTTGACCATTAAGCTAAGCAAATGGCAGGTGGGTATGGCAGAGGTCTCCTACCTAGGACATAGAATGGGGAGTGGTAAGATAAGGCCAGAACCTGCCAAAGTGGAAGCCATTCAGGCATGGCCCACACCTGTTACCAAAAAGCAGGTGAGGGCATTCTTGGGGACAGCAGGGTACCACAGAAAGTTTGTTCCCAATTATAGTACCATAGCTGCTCCCCAAACAGACCTGACAAAGAAGAACAGGCCAGATAAGGTAGTGTGGACCCCAGCATGTGAGCAGGCATTTCAGAAACTTAAGGAAGCTTTGGGAGGACCCCCTGTGTTAGCCAGTCGAGACTACAGCAGAGACTTTGTTGTGCAGGTGGATGCTTCAAACTATGGGGTGGGGGCTGTACTTAGCCAGATTTCTTCACAGGGAGAAGAGCACCCAGTGGTTTATCTCAGTAGTAGGCTCCAACCCAGGGAGGAATGCTATGCAGCGGTAGAAAGGGAATGTCTAGCCATAGTGTGAGCACAACAAAAACTTCAGCCTTATCTGTATGGAAGAAAATTCACTGTGATGACAGATCACAGCCCTCTAACATGGTTAAACAGAGCCACTCTGCAAAATGCCAAGTTGCTAAGATGGAGTCTGGGGTTGCAAGCATATGATATGTCAGTGCTACACTGCAGTGGGAGTAGCAATGCCAATGCAGATGGTCTCTCAAGACAGGGAACGGGGTGAGGTACACGCAGATATACCTGACACTCTCAAGCTATGTTTCCCAAGGGGCACTTGAAAAACTTGCTTGAGTTCCCCAGGGGAGGAAGAGATGTGACGGTTGGGGAGAGATGGGCGAAGGCTGCCAGCCTAGTCAAATAGAATTTGATATATAATTCTGACATTTGTAAATAAATGTAAAATACAGGCATGTTTTCTTGAGTGTAAAAGAATACTGTGAAATGTGGAACTGCAAAATATGTGACAACATTGTACTCTACTGGCCCAGTGAAGCATGTTGTGAACTCTCCGTGTTAGAATTCGGCTCCAGTGCGTCTGGATGAAGGTTTCATGCCCACTGTTTTAAGGCTAAAGTTTATGACCAGAATTTATATGTGGAAGATGCTTTATTGCTCTGGTTTCTGCTAGAGTGTATATGTGAAATGCCTTTTATTGTTGTAAGTTTCTGAGCAGGTGTTAGATTGCTAAATAATGCAGTTTGTTTGCCTAGGAAATCCTAAGTGTCAACATGATGTAATTTGGGGGGGGCCCAGGAGACACGTTTGTTAGTAATGTTTAAATACTATTTCTCATAAGAGACTGGGAGCATTGTGATCTTGGATATCTAACTTAGCACTCTCCTTATGCTCACAAATAAGTTTTAGCACTGTGATTTCTTGTAGGAATAGTTAAAGCTAGTAAAGATTAATTAGGTATTTTTCTTTGAAATCAGACCTGTCCTACTGTATTATTTTAAGTTTCTGTGTGATCTCTGAATTCTTAGATATCTCTGTGGTGTAGTAGTATTGTCTTGTGTTTTAATTATTTATTATTAAATATTTTTAAAACCTTCTACCTGTGGCTGGTTTATGTAGAGATAAATTATGCTTTAGAATACATTATATATTTATAGAGTTTACTGTCTAAACCCTTCAAATAAGCCTAGACTGTATAGTCACATTATCAATTGGATAATAATATTGCACAGTAATAATTGGGCACCCTTTTAAGGGCCTTTTAGTAGCTATTATTGCTGGGCCAGGGCACAGTCCTCACAGGGGGCATTATGGGGAAGGGGAGGAGCTTGGTGCTTGAATCAGATGCTAGTTATGTGGCTGAGTCAGATCCGATACGGATCTGTAACCCACAAGTTGAAGACTAAATGAAGTCAACTACTTCAGATCACACCTTTCAAAAAGGCTTTGCAGAGCAGAGAAGAAAAGGTAGGATCGTTGTTGAGATGAAAATTGGAAATTGCTGTCAAGTGAACTTTAATCATAAAGAAACTGGCACCCTCCTTAAAAAGAGAGGCCAAGAAAAGGAGAATCACAGTAATGGGGGCCGAAAAAGGATCAAGATTCCTATCTTTCACCCAGATGGAGAAACTCCAACACTTACTCCTGTAAACTTTCGTCGTGGAAGACTTCTGGGAAGCAAGGATAATGTCCTTCACTGGCTACACTAGCCTGGACTTAGCCAAAATCACTGGAAGTGGACAAACCACACTGTCAGATGGAGGGTCTGCAGATTGGGGAGCAGTAGTAGTGACAGAGAGGAGATTAGATCCAAAATCGGTTCGAGTTCCCAAGGCGGGTGCTTCAGATGACACCGTAAATGGGGGAACCACACCTGCTGAGGCCAGAAGTGGCAATGAGGATCAACAGTGTCCTGAGGCGTCTGGCTTTCTGAAGAACTCTGGGAATTAAGGGTAATGGAAAAAACGCATAAAGGAGACCCAGAGGCCAAGACTGAGTTAGTGCGTCCCTGGGGGACTCCCCCTCTGGGGGGATCAAGGCAAAGTAACTGCTGAATTTGTGATTCAGCCGGGATGCAAACAGATCACAGCTCAGTTGGCCTTGCCGACAGAAAATCTGCTTCACCACTACAGGATTCAGGGACAAATTGTGAGTGGTCTGAATTGCCCTGCTCAGCTTGTACTCCAGCACATTGGATGCTCTGGAAATGTGCATTGCAATGAGAAAGTGCCCATTCCCAAACCGTCATGGCTTCATGACAGAGCAGATAAGAACATGTGCCCCCTTGCTTGCTTATGTACCAAACAACAGCCATGTTGTCTGTGTGAACTGCTATCATCCCCAAAGGGAGGCAATCCTGAAACACTTGCACTGACAGAAGGACTGCTCATCTCCAGAATGTTTATGTGCAGTCTGGACTCTGAAGAGGACCATGTCCCTTGGACAATCTTCCCCTGAAAGTGCCCCCCCCCCACTCTAAGAGGGAAGCGTCCGTGGTGACCATGGCCGTGGGAACTGGAGGGGGAGAAAGACCTGCCCGCTAGGAGGTCCAGGGAATGCATCCACCAAAAAAGGTGTTTCCGACAAACTGGAGTGAGATGAATGGGGACAGACAAGGGATGAGACAGCATGGACCACTGGATCACAAGGGTCCACTGCAGTACTCTCATGTAGTACCTTGCAAGTGGAACAAGATAAATGGCTGCTGCCACAGAACCTAGAGCCCTGAGAATGTGTGACACTGAAGGACAAGTTTGCACCAGAAGAACCTGAACATAAGAGCGAATAAGAAGCATCTGTCAGGGAGGAACAGCTGCAGTGTCCAAGGTGGTATCCAACTGAGTGCCTATGAATTACAGTCGTTGAGATGGGATCAATGAAGATCTGGCCAGATTCACTATTATCCCCAACTGATCGAAGAGACGAAGCAGGAAACATATGTTCTCCAGCAGTTGATGCTTTGTGGGGGCTGTAAGGAGCCAATCATCTATGTAGGGAAACACCTGGAGTCCCTGCAGCCTGAGATGAGCTGCCACCACTGCCAGGCATTTGGTGAACACCCAGGGGGCTGTAGTGAAGCCAAAGGAAAGGGCTCTGAACTGAAAATGATTGGCTACTAAGCAAAAGTGGAAAAATCTTCCAGACTGTCAGTCTATCTTGATATAGTAGTACACATCCTGGAGATCCACCAAGCACATCCAGTCATTGCTGTGCAAAAGAGGCACAATGGACTGCACAGTGACCATCCAAAACTTTGACTTCTTGGCAAACAGGTTTAGTAGACTAAGGTCCAAAATGGGATGCAGGTCCCCCGTTTTCTTGGGTACTAAAAAAAGTGAGAGTAAGTTCCGGATGCTTTCTGTCCTGTGGGGACCTTTTGGATGGCTCTTTTTTGAAGTAGGTTGGAGACCTCCAGGTGGGCTAACTCTCTTTGACTGGGTGGCACATCTGGGAGAGTTCTGTTCTTTGGTGGGGTTCCTGAAAAGGGAATGAAATAGCCCCTGTATATAACTGTTAGCACCCATTGATCATTTGCAATATTTGCCCAGGCTAAAGGGTGCAAAGCCAAGTGACCTCCAACTGCCTCCAGGGCGGGACAGTTGGACAATGCCTCAGAGATGTTGAAAGGGCTTCTCAGAGAAGGGCTCCCTAGAACCTTGATTTTGTAGGCCTCCTCTGGCTCTGGGGCAATGTCCCCATCCCCTGGAAGAGGAATCGTCTTGTACTTCCTGAAAGGAAGACTATGCGTTGTGGAACCACATCTTCCAATTCCCCTTTTGGGTCTAAGAAAAGACCTTTGAGGGGTAGAAAATTTTATCCTGACAGCTGAAAGCATCTTCCCTTCCTATTCACTGTGGGTTAAAGTCTCCTTAACGCTGGGTCGAAAGAGGGTGGAGCCATCAAAGGGGGCATTGGTGAAAGATGTTTTGAAGGCCTCTGCAAACCCACATAAACACAGCCAGGCATGCTGCCTGATGGCAATGCCTGTACCGGCTGCCCATGAGGAACCTTCTGCAAAATTGAAGATAAACCTCATGGACGAGTTGGCTATAGAAGTAAGATTGGCCAGCTTGGGAGAAATGGACTTAAATTCCTCCACAGGCATGGACTCCATGAGGGAAGTTGAAAGTTCATTAATCAAGTCCCTGTGGAGATGGGTGAAATGAGTTAGACAGTTCAAAGTTCGCATTCTGAACGAAGCCAATGCGAACACCCGCTTTCCAAACCTGTCCAGAGCTCTCGATTCACAACTGGGAGGATGGACAGACGAACTCTGCTCCTCCAGCTCTTTCTTGGTGGCAGCAGCCACCAAAACAGCATCAACAGAGACCACCTTGGACCAGAAGGCTTTATCCGAGGGGGGCTTAAAAATCTGTCAGCTCTTTTGGGCACTGGCTCCATGGTATCTGGCTCCTTCCAAGCCCTGCTGGCAACAAGATTAATTAAAGGGTCAGCAGGGGGGTCACCCAAGAGGTAGACTGCTCTGTACTGAAAGCCTCCAGAAACACAGTTTCCTCAGAAGATGGGGTGGGACAGACCAGCCGCTCTCAGCCTTAAGGATCTCCAATATGTCTCCAAAGGAAACATTGTTAGGCGGCAACCTTGGGGACCCATCCCCTACTTTGGCATCCATGACCTCAGTGAGGGACTCCATAGGGGAGTCCAGATGCCTCCTCTTACATGTTCTCTTCTGAGGAACTTCCTCCACAGGGGGCTGAGGGGAAGACTCAGAAGAGGAAGGGACTCCTATAGGGAGGATCCCCCCTGGAGGCTAGACCAGACGGGCTGACCAGGAGCAAGACGAGTGGGTCTGCTCAAATTCTTGGGCTGAGATGGGAGACAGTGAGTGGAGGAGGCAACTCTGACTGCAGAGAGGGATCTTTCTGCTGCCCAGAACGCAGAGGGACTGGATGAGGCCCCATCCCCCTCTCCTGTTGATAACACCACAACAGAAGAGGGAGGCAACCCCGCCATACCTCCCAACCCTCTGGACAGCGCCAGCCCGGAGCTGTCAAGCGCTGAAGCACCGAAGGGCAGAGAACAGTCTGAATAACCCAGACCAGAACCCGCCCCCACGGACTCTGGGGCAGCAGCTCGAACTGGTAGCCCCACCTGCCCTGGGGGAATGGAAACAGAATCGGCCATTGATCTTGATGGGGTTGGAACCAAAAGGTGGCCTGATACCCCAACCACCTCCACACCGTGCACCAGTCCCTGATCATCCAATCTGTGTAAGGTCAGATGAGGAGAAGGTAAGTGGGGAGTGGGAGATGGTTCCCTGGGCATGTGGGTCGGGGAAGCCAACAGACCCAACTCAATTTGAGCTTTTAAGAAGGATCACATCATCCTGTCCATGTTTACAGGGAGAATGCTCCTGGAAGACTGGGAGGAGATGGAGGACCTCGCTGGTGAACCGTGCCGAGACCCCGAAGATCTTCTTCTGTGATCTGGAGAACAGGCCTTGCTCGGGGGGTAAACAACTATTCCCTGCTGGAAGGCTCCATAGTAAATTCCTCCATGATAATGGGATCTTGCATGGTTCTCGGATCTGGCTGACTCAGGCCTGAGTACAGTAAAGGATCTGAGGAAACAGGTCTCAAAACCCATGGATCCGAGAAGGTCAGATCAGTAGCAAGTGTATCATTATTCGGATCCGAAGGCTTCAAGGTAGGAGCCTTGGATCCGAGAGTTTAGGGCAAGACCTTCGGATCTGAAGACCTAAAACCCGAGGCCTTGGATGCAGGGGTGGACTCCCTAGAAGTCGTCAGATCCAAGGCTCTCAGATCTGGCACTGAAGTCAGATCCTGGGACTTGGGATCTGACAGCCTGGGTCATTTAGGAGGAACTTCACTCGAGGAAACGGAGGAGGAGGGATCCTTTTTCTTATGTCCAGAGGAGCCCGATTTGGTTGAGGTTTCTTTGACCAAATGGCCTCCCTTTCAACAAAAGCTTGTTTCAGCGGTTGACCAAGGCTCTGGGGTTGAACGTGGCACAAATGCCACATTCAACCTCCAGATGGTTACCGCTAAGACAATAGAGGCACTCCTCGTGCGAGTCCGAGACAGGCATCTTCCGACCACACGAGGAGCACATGTTAAAACCTAAGGGTTTCTCTGACATGGAGAAGGCCGATGGCAAACAAAATCCAAGGGACAGACAAAATTAGAAGTCAGAAAGCCAATCCAAGGCTCAATATGCCACAAAAATCCATCCAAGCACAAAAAGCTAACTAACTAAGCCCAGATACAGTAAAACAACCAAACACAAGAAAGAAAACCCGAAACAGCCCTAACAGAAACAAAAAGGGCATCAAACAGATAATAGTAAAAAAACGGGAGGGGAAATAGATCGGGGAATCAAAAATTTAATTAGAAGGACACTAAATTAGTAAAGATTAAGAACCTAAAGAGAAGACAGAAAAACCCAAGATAAATTACACCTAATTTCAAACTATGAGGAGTTGAGCGAACTGCGTCTGACAAGCAAAAGGGGCAAACAAGATCTGGCGGGGGGGTTAGAGGGCAGCAGAGCATCATGGGAGGGGAGGAGCTTCAGCTAAGCTGTTGTCTAAAGTATGCTGGCTCGGATCCGATGTTGGATCCTAGACCCTGACGTGATGGTGACTAGGATAACATCAGATCTGTTGTCTCCACCAAATGACTTCTCTTCTGACAAACCCAGCTCTGGGATCTGAAAAGACAAATGGTGTTGGTACAGGGACCAAAGAGATTTCAGATACCACACTATCTTTCTCATGTGGAGTCTTGCTAGAGCAATCATGAGAATCACAGAAGGCATGAGACCCAAAATTGTGAGATATTCCCTGGCAGTGAGCGAAGTCAGAGTGGAAAACCCTAGAAACAGATCTAGATATAGATCTATTTTTTCCTGTGAAGAAAAGCTCTGTGAACTGTCGCGTCTAGTTGACATCCTAGAACACAATCCTGTGAGAAGGAGTCAAGAAAGACTTTGGAATGTTGTCTTGAAATCCCAGCTTTTATAAGAGATCTCTCACCCAAGAGACATTCCTGGCACTTTGAAAAAGACTCTGCAAAGATAAGCAATGTCATCTAAATATGAAAAAATGTGGATACTGTGTATCCTGTAATGAGCTATAACTGGAGCTGGACACCTAATACTCTTGGTGCAGTGGATAGTCAAAAGGGTAAGGCAGAGAACAGAGAAAGTGATCCAGACACACAAAACTTTAAGAAACCTCTGAAGTATGGATGAAAAGGAATGTGATGATAAGCATCTTTTAAAACCAGTGTTACCAAGAAACTTGAATGAGGAAGAAGAAGTAACAGGAAGTGACACCATTTTGAATTTGGGCACCATCACAAATGGTTTTAGGAAAGAAAGATCCGGAGCTGACCTCCAAGTATTTTCTTTCTTTGGCACTAAATTACATCCTTAAATAAAACCCCTTTACCATCTAGGAAGGGGAACTGGTTCTATCACTCCCTGGGACAGCATGTAATGAAGGACATGTGGAAACAACAGAGTTTAATCTGGAGGATGAGGAATTATCTCCCTTTCCTTCTAAGGAGGAATTGCCTCCCAGTGCCATCTGTAACCCTGATGGATGATCTTCAGAACCTACTTATCTGAAACTATCGTTTGATAAAGAGAAAAGTGGAGATTCAGATTTTCTGGAAGAAAAAGGGTCAGCCAGGTGAGAGGGGTGAAAAAGTCTCTTCAATAGTCACTTTGACTTACTGGACTGTCCACTGCATTTTGTTGAGACTGTTTATTTTGTTTTTTACCAAAACTGAATGAGGAGTTATAGAATCCCTTGGAAAATTTGGAAAAGGAGGGCTGAAAAATCTTAAGAGATTCCCTTACCAACTTACCCCTTTCATCACACTTTTTGATCACCTCTGCAGTAGAGTGGCCAAAAACTAAATCTCTATTGAAAATACATTTAAAATTTCATTTTTAACATTATCTGGAAGGTTCTGGGAATACAGCCAAGCAAACATCCTCAGAGCAGTACCAGTGGTCACACAGTCCTTGAAGACGTACCAACAGCCAAACACACGCATACTAAACAATGAATAGTGACTTGAACAGTAGGAGAAATTCAATTACTTATAGCAGATTTTCCCTCTCAAGAAGAAACTGCAGACCAAACTTTCACAGTCAGGACAAACCTTAACATACAGTTCAAAGTTCTGAAAATCACCTGGAAATTCCTTCTGTAACAGCTTATTGTACTCGTACTATTTTCTTAGGTATTGAGAAACCTCAGTGTTCTTACACACACACACGCACACACACAAACCCACACACACACACACACACACACACACACACACACACACACACAAAACAGAGTCACATTCTAGAAATAGTCTCAAAGAAACAGAACCCCCACAGTGAGAGTCAAAAATTGAGCACTCCTCTGAGTCTGAATCAAAAATCTGAGGAAAAAACCCTGTATCTGTCCCATCATTCTCCTGTCCAAATTCAGAATCTTTAATCTTTTCAGGAAAGGAGGTATCCCTCTTTGTTTTACCAGAGGGTACTTTACAAGAAAGATCAACAGCCTGAATTAAACCCTGAGCCAGACCCAGTAAACATTTAAGAAGCAGTAGGTAGATGTTTAGTTTTCTGTGTCTTTTTGACAGGAAAAATGGGACCAACAATGTTATTAATGGCAGTAGCATCTTCCCCAAGGATGGGTACAGCACTCTGGCACAACAGTGAAACCTTCCCTGTTCCCTTTCTAAGGACCAACAAGAGTGACTCTCACTTGCTCACTGAGGAGACCCCAACAGCCGCAGAAGGCATAGCTAACTCCTGGTCAATTTTAGCTGTAGATGAGACACCAGAGGAATCTGTGGTAAAACATGAGTGGTCTGAGCTAAAATTAATGGCCACAGCAGAGTCACCCACCTGCAGATGAGGCAAATTGTTAGCCTTCTGTGGTGGCAAAGGTTTTTTTGCTTAATTTGTTTTCTTACTGTGGCAGGAAGTACCAACCATGGGACTGGAAGTCTGCTTCATGGTCAAGCCAAAAATGGTACCTCTTTCCCATTGCAGACAAGCAGTAACTGCTGATAAACCCTACCGGTCCACAAAAGTTATTTCTGACAGAAAATAAACACACCAAAAAGCACTTTAAAACACTACCCCAGCCACACAAAAATAAAATAAACACAACTTCTCAACAGAAAAAATGTTTTGCATTACTTTACACCACTTCTAAACTGATGGAAATAAATGACCACTCTGTTTAAAAGTATGTACAGTCTCAAGACAGTCTATTAACACACGGTAGCTTTTAAATAACTTTCCTGAAGAGGAAAGTAATAAAACATAAAAAAAAAATAAATAAATAATAAGAAAAATAAAGTTTTTACCCCCCAAAAGGAACTTATCTGCCCAGCAAAGGAAAGAACAAGATGACTGTCTATCCATGAAGGACTCACAGGAGCGTACTGTTTGGTGGCAGTAATGTTTTGAAGGGCTTCATGCCCAAACTTGTCATTCAGTGAGCTCAGCTCAAGCTGCCTGACAGTTTGGGCACATGGAAAGTGCCTGAAGCTTTAGAAACTGGCCAGGTGTTATATCCTTGGCAGGATACAACACATACAGCTACGGCTCCTACAGCAGTGATCAAATCGATGAACATAGTTGTGAATCTTTTCTGAAAGATTTGGTCCTGTGAAGGTAAAAATCAGAGCATCCTGGGTCGAATGTACACCACTTTGTTGTAATAGTTCAGGAAAAACACTGAGGTAAAAGGATTGAACCATGATTGCCTCAGAAGCACCTTTGTTAGAAAGGATGGATTTGTAGATAGGGACACTATGTCATTATGAAAGACCACATAGGGAACTACTGAACAGAGTGCTTGAAGTTCAAACATCCTTCTTGTGGATGTTATAGCTACAAGAAACAAGGTTTTCCAAGAAAGGAATTTCAGCAGAGCTGTAGAATCAGGCTGAAACTGGAGTTTTGTCAAGGACTCACATGCAAAATGCAGGTCCCAAGGAGGAAATGGTTCCCTTACTGGTGGCCTGAAAAGGAAGACTCCTTTTAGAAAGCCTTTGCAGTATTTGTGAGAAGCTAGTGAAGCCATTCGGAAATCAAAAATGGCCATTAGTTGCATTCTAATACTGGAGAAACTAGAAACTGAATCAAACATATGCACTAGGAAGCAGAGAACATCTGAATTAGAATGTGAAAAAAGGTTCAGCATCCTGTGATGATGCCCAAATAACAAATTGCTCCCATTTCCCATAATATAATTTGAGAATGGAGTCCTTTTGGGAAGTCCACAAAATTCTAACCATATCAGATGAAACAGCTTGGAGTGTTGGCCCGCAGTAAAACTGAAGAATCCAAGAGATTGGTTTAAGTTTGACAAAGTTTGCGTAAGGCTTACTGGAGGGGTGTGAAAGCCTGTATTGCAGCCAGTATCCATGGGGGTTCCCTGAGGTGAGACCAGAAAAGAGGAAATAAGATTTGTCTGAAACAAAAGGGACCAATAAGAATGACATATGCCTTGCATTTGGCTGCTTTCTGCAAAACTTCGGAATTGGGGCAAGGGTTGAAAAACATACAGTACAGTCCTGAAAGCCATTGCTCAACTACAGCATCCCTCGGAAACTGTCCATGTAAAGAAATCATGCAGAAATACTTGCTGCCCGTGGTACTGCCTGGGGAAGCAAAGAGATCACAGCAAGGAAGGCCCCAGTGATGGAAGATAATCTATTGTGTACCTACTGGACTGAGAAACTACTAGTGAGCCATCAGGATCAACCTGCTCAGCCTGCCTACAAGGCAGCTGAGAGCTCCTGGAATGTGCATTGCTAAAAGAAAATAATCCAAGTTCATCATCCATTGCCAAACCCTCATTGCTATCCTGATGAGGAGATACGATTCATTTTCCTCGTTTGTTGATATACCAAACCAGTCTTGTTGCTCATTTGGATAGAAATCAACCCCAGAAGAAGACAAAATTGGACCTCCTGCAACAGTAGAACTGCCCGCATCTTTATAACACTGATGTGAAAACTGCTCTCTTCTGGGGTCCATAAACTTTGGACCATCCTCCTCTTGTAATGCCCCCCACCCCAGGTACGAAGGATCCACAGTCACTAATGCTTCTGGGGGCTGAAAGACAAACTTTCTGCTGGGATGTCCATAAAGAGCTAAAGGCTTTGCAAATACAGCAGCTCAAAGTCAAATGGTCCAAAACCAAATATACTTCACACAGTTCAAGTGCGTCTTGGGTTGGTACTTTGTAGCAAGACTTCTTATACTTTCTGAAACTTTTTTCTCTGTTCTCATCTTATCTATGGTGAACTCCACACATGCATACACACAAATACAGAAACTACTTGATTGAGAAAGAAAAGTTATCAAGAAACTAACAAAACTTTTATGACTTACATAGATATACATAGATGGGACATAGATACATAGCTAGGGACGGCTTGCACCTGTCACCCCTGGGCTTTCGGATATTGGCAAAGGCTCTTGCTACTCCCATAGTGCCTTTTTTAGGCAAGGCTCAAAAGACAAACCCACCTCCATAGGTATCACAAGGGATAAGAAACTAAGAGTAATGCTACTCAACGCCAGAAGTCTAAACCTCAAGATGCACGCACTCGAAACTCTCCTTAGCATGGAGAACATCGATATCTGTGCAGTAACAGAAACCTGGTTCAGGGCTCCCGAGAGCACCCCAGCACTACCAGGTTATACCTCATACCATGCTTTTCGCCCCAAAACTTGGACCGAACCACAAAAGGAGGGGGAGTATCGATATTCATCAAAGATACCCACACCTCCAGGTTGGTGGCAAAGCACGAAGCATCAGAGACTATCCATGTGCAACTAACAGTGGGTAAAACTGCCTTCCAGTTTATAGCCTGCTACAGACCACCCTCCCAAACCCAGGAACCCCACTCGGCCTTCCTGAGAACACTGGAAAATATGAAGGTCTCTCCAAACACCATTATATTGGGCGACTTCAACTACCCAAACATAGACTGGGAGCATTACTCTAGCTCCAACACCCTAGCCCAAAGGTTCCTTGAATTTATAAACTCCCACAAGAGGGGAAAACATACTAGACCTGATCATCACCAACATGGGGACTCTATGCTCCAGACCAGAAGTGTATCCCTCACTGGTAAGATCAGACCATAAACTAATCTCACTGGATATTCACATCCCAACCCCACCCCCTGCCCAGAAAACCACAGTGAAAAACTTCTCTAAAGCAAATTTCACACTCCTCAAAACTGAGGTGGAATCCTTCAAAGCCCCCGGGCCTGTGGAAAATACGTCCCAGACCGCAGAATCCTTTATAAACGCATTCTATGAACACCTTCAGGAATGCATGGATCATGCGATCCCAAATAAAACCAAGACCCAATCCTCCAAAGGCAGACGTCCTGTCTGGTGGACCCCAGCCATAAAAAACTATACAATAGAAGGAGGAAGCTACTAAATGATAGAGCAAAATCCCAAAAAGGGAAGGCATCACTGATCAGTATTAGCAAAAACTACGGGCACACATAAAATTGTCTAAGGCCAGCTTCAAGAGAAAAATTGCACAGGACACTAAGGATAATCACAAGGCTTTCTTTAGTTATGTTAGGAACCTGGGTGGTAATTCCCAGATATGCTCAGAATTAGTCCAAAATGACAAAAATACACGAACCCAAAGACATTGCCAACATCCTAGCTGACAGGTTCAGCGCAAACTTCCCCCCCACCAAAAGGGCAAATATCTATCCCAGCAGAGTGCTGCACCCCTGACATCTCAGATGCTCAGGTAAGAGCCGCCTCTCCAAAGCAAAAACACAGCATCAATGGGACCAGACGGTGTCCCGGCTGCGTCCTACATGAACTCCAAGAAGAGCTAAACCCAAACATAAAACTACTGTTCAATCTCAGCCTTATTACAGGATATGTGCCCAAAGAGTGGCGTACAGCAACAGTGGTCCCTCTCCATAAAGGTGGTGCCTCAACGGATCCTGGAAACTATTGCCCCATAAGCCTGACTAGCTTGGTCTGCAAAGCTATGGAAAGGATCATCATGGACCTCATAAATAAAGATATTGGGGACCTACAAACACTGGATCCTACCCAGTTCGGCTTTGTTAAGGGCAGATTCTGCCTCTTAAACCTGGTTGATTTATTTGAAACAGTCACCAAGGCCATTGACGAGGGGAAGGTGGTCCACACAGCCTACCTGGACCTCACAAAAGCCTTCAATACAATACCTCACTCGGGCATTATAGATAAGCTCACCAGCTTAAATATAAACCCCTATGTCACTAGATGGATTGCAAATTGGCTCAAGGACAGAACCCACATGGTTAGAATTGCTGGAGCCATGTCAGACTCCAAACCAGTTACAAGTGGTGTCCCACAAGGCTCAGTCCTGGGACCTCTCTTGTTCGGTATATATTTCTCGGAGGTACAGGCCAACACGGAAGGACTGTGGCTGACCAAGTTCGCAGATGACTGCAAACTGGGCGCCATAATCGACTCTCCAGCCGACACAAGCATCCTCCAAAAGGGCCTCATAGAAACAGACAACTGGTGCCAGAGCCATGGCCTCAAGCTAAATGCCAAAAGTGTATAGTCATCCCTTTGGCAAAACAAAGTGCCCACAAATTACCACATAGGTGGTAATTCATTAAGTACAGAAGAAGTAATTAGGTACCTGGGGACCCAAGCTGATAGCAATCTCTCATTTGACAACCACGTGGCTAAAGTGGTTAGAAAAACATTTTATATAGCCCACCTAATCATGAAGGGATTCACATCTAGATCAGGGGACATCATCGTGCCTCTTTACTCATCCCTCATCAGGCCCATAATTGAGAACAATGCCCCTTTTGGGATGTACCTTACCAGACACCTGCAGCAACTGGAAAGACCCCAAAAGTACCTCACCAAGAGGATCAAAGGGCTCAAACAGATGCCATATGCTGCCCGGTTAAAGAAACTCCAGCTCTACTCAGTGGCATACCGCCTGTTCAGAGGCGATCTGTGCCTGACGATAAAGCCATGTCCAACCCGAATTAATGGACATGCTGCACCTCAGAAAATCCAAATCTCATCGAGCTACGCCGAGAGACTTGAACCTCAGCACTGAAATAAATAGGACATGCTGGAGGGACAGATTCATAACCCAGAGGCTCCCTTCACTCTGGAATAAAATCCCAGTCCAGGTTAGGCAGAGTCCCTCATTGACTCTCTTCAAGAGGAATCTTGATGAGTGGATGGGAGATCGTAGGTTTACCCCGGGTATCACTTCTGTGTCACTGTTAGACAGAGGCACAGTATACTAACCTCGAAAAAGGGCATAGCAAAATAAATTTAAAATGGGTGGCGAAAGCGAAACACATTCTGGCTAGGCTTATAAATGCCCTAGGGCAGATAGCCTAGTATGAACCTATGAACCTATGAACCTAAGATATAAAATGTATACATCAAACTATCACTATAGTAGAGTTAGTAGTGTTATATACATACATACTTACATACAAACATACATACTTTTTTTGCTAGAAAGGGCTATGGCAAGAAATGGCAATGCCAGGAAAATATACTTTCGTTTAGGCCTAGTATAATACAATATGGTAGTTCACAACATAAAGACTAGTGTAAAAGGAGACAATGTTTTATTTATAATTCTTAGTACAATACCTTTGTAGGGGAGAGACTGAAAGGTATCAAAAGTAACTATCTAAAAAAAGTGAGAGCAGAGGGAATGGGGTAAGAGTGGTAAAGCTTTTACTAGTTCTGGAGACAGAAAGAGCGAGAGAAAGGAGGGGGTCAGGTGTTGTGACTGGATGAAAGGCTCTAGTATGTGGCGATTGTCTGGAAGCAGGAGTTTAGCTGGGATCAAAATGCAGGCTAAGAGGTTTTGTTTTTAATGTAGGTTAAGATAGATTCCCATAGTATGGGAGTCAGTGAGGAAAAGCAGTGGAGTTTAGCTTTTCATGGGTTGATTTCCTAGGAATGTAGTAGAGTGACTGTTTTATTAATTTTGCAGCTAGATGGGGTGATGGTTTTGTTGTTGACACGTTTGAAAAAATGTGATCCTAGAAGAGGTCTATTCTTTGTTTCAATGGTAGCCAGTTAGCTCTTTCCATGGTTTTACAGTGGTGTTCTTTTCTAGGGTAAAGAGTGATGGCTCTGTATGCTACCTGAAGGTCACATTTCATATCTTGCTATGTTGGATTCCACACCTAATCTTCGCAATACCCTAATTCCAGCCAACTTCAGTTATCTATCCATCAAATGAAGACTCTAATACAACTAGCAATAAATATGACCAGCATTTCCTAGACTTCATTAACACAACTCCCTTGGTCAAATTGTACAAGTTCCCACAAAAAGGAGAACTATACTTGACCCTGTTCTTACAAGTGTTGCCTTTGCACACCTAGTATCATTATTCCTCCTCTGATCAAATGCAGCCACTAGACTGTCACTTTTTCTCTCAAAATCAGTACCAAACTGTCCCCAATTTTAACTACAGAGAGGAACCACTCCACAGCGCACCTTCTATTCCCCTGTGTAAGGGCTTAAGAATTTTAAAAGTGCTTTGTCTGCAGCTGGCCTGATGTCTAATGCCACAATATTTATTTGTAATTTGTACAGACATCTCAACCGATCTACATAAATAAGTAAATATCTCTTAGACAGGAGTATGGTGGGAAATGCAATGGCAAACCAATATGGTGGAATTCTGAAATAAACAAAACTAATAAGAGGAGAAGACAAATGATACGGTCCATTAAAAACATTTCCACCATCAGTCAGGAGAAGTAAAAGCAGGTTGTTTGGGGCTCATTACAAACAGTACTGCTAAATATGAGCAGAAGGCAGTTAACCCTTTGAAAGATAATCACAAGGCTTTGTCAGCTACATTAAAAGTAACACCAAATAATGCACTTAACTGAAAGTGAATTACACTTATTCTGGTAGCAAAGCCACACCAGATGAATATGGCTTGGCTAATAAATGTAACTAAAAAATGTTCCCCAAACTCACAACCTAATGTCTCTTCCCTTGAATCTTTTAACATACTGCTCCTTCCAATATCTTATTACATCCAAATCCTGGAAGCTGTTATTAAAAAGAAAAATAATAGCTCCATAGACCTGCGCAATATGCTAGGCTGCGCTGTTGATAGCACCAAGCACATTACTGATAAACCACTCAAACTTTTTAATCTCATCCCCTCCGCAGGGTATGTGCCAGAAGTACACAGAAGAGTTACTTATGGTACCCTTATACAAGGGCAGAATTCTAATTAGCTCTGGAAATTATTGTTGAGTTATCACAAATAATATGGAATGGACCTTAATCAATCTCATTACTAGCAACGTTAGTAACTATACACACTCCTACCTTGTCAGTATGGTTTTGTGAAGGGTAAGTCTTGCTTGCTTAATCTGGTTGATTATTTTGAAGGCATGGTCAATGCCACTGATGGGGGTTATTCAGTCCATGCCACTTCTCAACCTTGTTATGGCATTCAGTATGATTCCCCATACAGACAATGCTGATCAACTTAACAGCTTGAACAGTAACACCTATATTACTTGACAGACTAACTGGCTCTCTGACTGTACATAAAGAGTGAGTTTGTAGTACTTCCATCTATTAGATTAGTCACCAGAAGGGCTCTGCACTGGTTTTCTTTCTTTTTGGCATCTACGTATACGATACACTTAAAGATGTCAAAGGTTAGTGATAAGAGCAATTCTGCAGATGACTGCAAACTGAGAGCCATTATTAATTCCTCCACATAGTCATATTCTCCAAAAAGAGCTAGACAGACTCAGCATCTTATGTTACAACCATAGTGCATAGTCTTAGACTTATTACTAAAATGTAGTGAAGTCACATCTAGGAAAATGTCACATAAATAGAACCATACTAAAGATCAAGTCTTTCACTTTTTTTCCAATCTTGTATAGACTCCTATGAAGTGATATTTGTTTTGTTTTTCTAGCTATAAAAGACCCTGTTTAACTGGATCTTCTCCTCAAAAACACTGATGATGTTAAGAACACTCACTCTAAAACACTCAACCGACATCATAACATAAACAGGACTTCTTGGCAAGACATAAACATGACCAAAAGGACTCCATCCCTTCCCTTGTCTGTGGGTTCACATAAGCTTACTGCTCAGATTAATTGCACAGTCATTAAGAAGGGAGGTAATCTTATGGCTATACTTCCTAGGGTACACAAGCCTGGCAATGTACTCCTTTTCAAACTGACTTTCTAGTATTGACCTACGAACTTATGGCTTGCTGAAACCATACCAGATGTTCCTTTAGTTAAAAAATGCAACCAGAAAACATACTGAACACCCTTTTTCTCACCAAGAGCATGTTCATTGTAGAGAAATCCCAAAGTTCGAAATGAGCAGCTAGTTTGATCCCAGATGAGGAAAAAAAAACAGTAGGTCATCATCATCTTCTGCAGGGTTAAAGTAGTGCAACAGCATGTAGCTCAGCCAAAAATAACAAAGTTGATGTAACCCATCTAAGCTACAAAGTCAGAGCCTATAGAAACTACACTAAAAATACCCTGTATAAAAGTTATACAGTCTAGGCCTGTCACATATTTCTATATGTTTTAACAATGTACAGAAAAACATTACCATACACTTCAATTTTAAACTTAATGAGATCTAAAATTATTTATGTCAATTCCCTAGTATTAAACTGAATAAACTCTAAACTTTTTAATATCAGTTCCCTAGTATTCAACTCCACGATCACTGTTCCACATTCGAAATCACTGCCGTTGTGGCTTCTGTTTGTGTTCCAGTAGTGAAACACTGATTGTGGGGTTTTCTTCACTGTAGCAATGAGAATGATGATCATCAGATTTTTCCAGAGAGTTTTTCTACGTACTTTTTTCCTCCATGTTTACTGTCCTCACTCTATCAGTTCTCCTCGCTACTATGGAGTCTCGAGCATAAGAGTGAAAACAAAGGGGAAAGACCATTATTCAGGTATCCATACAGGTGGTTTGTACACTAACTACCATTTTGGCTATGGAAGAAGTTCTATTTAGGCCCTAACCACAATCACTTGTGGCCGACATTAGCAACCCACATCACTGTGGACCTACAACATTTGACTTGTGAATGTGTTTGCTACCACTCACTCACTAATGAGGGCTACCATCCTCAACTTGAGAGTTACAAGCCAATGTCCTTAGTTCTGAGCCTTTTACTGCCTTGTAAACCTCTATTTGCTTGGTGGTGATCAGGCAAGAGGAAACGTTACTCCCACCCCTCAGGATGGGCAGGCTTGTTTCAGCAACTCACTCCCATCATCACTTTGGGGGGAATGATACAAGGGAGGTGGAAGAGTACAGAAAAATGAGAGAAGTATGCATGAAGAAGGAAGTATTCTGATAAGCTAACAGTTGTATGTTATCAGTGAGGTGGATCCTGCACTTGTGGTATAGGAAAATTGTATGCCAAAGTACTATCAAATACAAATACCTACCCATATGAGCCACCAAAGAAGATACAGACATATATAAATACCCAGACATGTGCCACCATGGAAGATAGAGACACCTGTAAACATCCAGATATGTGGCACTATGAAGAATACAGGTATATATAAATAACTATACAACTGGCACCAAAGAGAAAAAAATACCCAGTCACAAGGCACTAAGAATGACATAAACATTTACAAATACCTAATGTTACGGCACCAACGAGAATGAACAGATTTATAAATATCAAGAAATGTGTCACAGAGGAGAATGCAACCATCCACATAACCCAGACAAGTGGCACTAAAAACACAGACACCTGTAAATACCTAGTGACATGACACAAAGGAGGTAGCACTGAGGAGAAGATACATCTACAAATACTCAGTGATATGGCACTGAAGAGAACAGGAACATCTAGAAATAAGAAGTTATGTATTCACCATAACGTTCCATCTGAGTAGGTAAACTTCATTTGTCTGCAACCTGTGGGATACGGATCCAATCTTGGATCCGAGCTGGCAATTTTACAAAGCTTAGATCTGAGCTCCTAGCTCCTCCCCTTACCCATAATCCCCTGCCAACCCTGACTGACCTCAGATCAAGTTTGCCCGCAAGCACTACAGTAGATAACTAACTACATTATCAGAAATGGTACATCACTATATGTCATGAAACACATCTGAAAGTCAGGGGGACGGAGGGGGGGGACGGTTGCAGACAAATGAAGTTTACCTACTCAGATGGAACGTTATGGTGAGTACATAACTTCTTAATCTGAAGTAGTTAACTTCATTTGGTCTGCAACCTGTGAGACAGAGTCCCCAGCTACCTAAACCTTGGGCGTCCTTCATGGAAGGATATTCCGGAGCACTGCGGAGTCAAAAGAAGTTCTCCCTCTGGAGATAATGTCCAATTTATAATGATTAATGAAGGCATGAAATGAGGCCCAAGTGGCTGCTGAACAGATATCATCCAAGGAAACCCTGGATTTAAAGGCGGCAGATGTAGCCATAGCCCTAGTTGAGTGGGCACGAACTCCTTGAGGTGCGAGCCTGCCGGAATTTTGATATGCTGTGATGATACACTGTGAAATCCATTTCGATAAGGAAACTTTCGAGACTGGTTTACCTAGATTACATTTGGCAAAGGAGACGAACAGCTGGTCGGATTGTCTATGACCAGATGTTCTATGAATGTAAAATCTAAGTTGTCTATGTACGTCCAAAGAATGTAATCTCTACTCCCCTTTGTTCTGGTAGTTAGAAAAGAAGACCAGCAAATTGATAGATTGCTTAATATTAGATTCAGAAACTACCTTCGGGAGGAAGGAGGGATTGGTCCTGAGGTAAACCCTATCCTTGTGAAAGGCTAAGTATGGGGGTTTGACAGAAAGAGCTTGTAATTCAGATACTCTCCTGGCTGAAGTAATAGCCACTAGAAAGGCTGTTTTCCAAGACAAATATTTGAGGTCTACTGAAGCCACCGGTTCGAAGGGAGGGGCCATCAAGGCTTGTAATACCAAGGTCAAATCCCATGGAGGTACCGCATCCTTTATTGGAGGCCTAAGTAGAAAGGTGCCCTTTAGGAATGTTTTGCACAATTTTGTAGTAATCAAAGGACCCATTTCAGTACCTACGTGATAATGAGAGATAGCTGCTAACTGAACCTTAACTGTAGAACAGCTAGCTCCGCCATTAAAAAGACCTGAAAGAAAATCCAGCACCGCAGGCAAGGGGGCTGTAAAAGGATCCAAATTATGGCTGCCCAGACAGAGAAACGCTTCCATTTACTACCATAGACCTGCCTAGTAGAGGGCTTGTATGCTGCTACTAGGATAGTTTTAACTGGAGATGAGATACTGGGAGTCCTAGCTACAAGTGGAACTGGAGCAGCCAAGCCGTAAGCTTGAGGCTGACCAAGTCGGGAAGTGGAAGCCCCAGGGGGTGGAAAATTAGATCCGGAAGGGGATCTAGAATCCAGGGCGGATTCAGTCGATGAGACCAGAGGTAAGGGAACCAATCTTGGCAAGGCCAGAATGGGGCAATGAGGATCATCCTGCTCCCCAACCGACTGGCTTTCTGAAGGAGTTTCAGCATGAGGGGAAGAGGAGGGTAGGCATAGTGAAGACCGGGTGGCCAAGCATGCACCGAGGTGTCCCTCGGGGCTTCCCAGGCAGGGGGAATGAGAGCGAAGTAATTGTTGCATTTCGTGTTTGAGGGAGATGCGAAGAGATCGCAACAGGGCTGCCCCCAAACGGCAAAAATTCGACTTGCTACTTGAGGATTGAGGGACCACTCGTAAGGTGAAAGGATGGTGCGACTCAGTCTGTCCGCCAGAATGTTGGTCCGTCCCGGAATGTGCATTGCAATGAGAAAGCGGTTGTGGAGATCGCCCATTCCCACACTCTCATGGCTTCTCGACAGAGTGGGTAAGACCTGGTTCCCCCTTGTTTGTTGATATACCATACCACAGACATACTGTCTGTCTGGATTGCAATTGTTCCTGCAGGCAGAAGGCTTTGAAGTGCTTGCAATGACAACAGCACTGCCCTCATCTCTAGAACATTTATGTGCAATAAGGTCTCCGAATCGTTCCACGTGCCTTCGACCGTCCTGCCGAATAATGCCCCCCCCACCCAAGACGAGAGGCGTCCGTGGTCACCGTGGTGAGAGGGGGGGCTGTGGCAAAGGGTCGTCCCACCTGGAGGTCCAGCGATTGAAGACACCAAACGAGAGCCCTCTTGCAGGCCCTGCTGAGAGAAATGGGGTGACTCAAGGGGTACAGATGAAGGGACCATTGGACTTGCAGAGTCCACTGTAAAATCCTCATGTTCAGACGCGCCATGGGAAGAAGGTTTATTGCGGCTGCCATGGACCCCAGGGCCCTCAGAACCAATCCCGCCGGAGGTTTCGAAGATTGAAAGATGGCCCGCACATGTGCCCTCAATGTGTGCAACCAGTCGGGAGTTAGGAAGACTAGTTGCCTGTTGGTGCCCAGTCTGGCCCCGATAAAATCTATCACCTGAGTTGGGGTGAGAAAGGACTTGTCTGAGTTTATAGTGATCCCTAGTTGCGGAGCAAGGTTGAGAAAGTAGTCCCTGGCTAAGCATAGTAGATGCCTTGTTGGGGCGGTGAGGAGCCAGTCGTCCAGGTATGGGAAAACCTGCATTCCCTGGAGTCTCAGGTGGGCCGCTATCACTGCTAATACCTTGGTGAACACTCTGGGGGCTGAGGTGAGACCAAAGGGAAGGACCCTGAATTGATAATGACTGGCTCCCAGCCGGAAGCGGAGAAACCTCCTGGATCGCACGTCCATCAATATGTGGTAGTACGCATCCTTGAGGTCTATTGAGCACATCCAGTCGTTCTCCCGCAAGAGGGGGAGAATAGATTGAAGAGTGACCATCTGGAACTTTTCTTTGGTTACTGACAGACTTAGTAGGGAAAGATCGAGGATGGGCCTTAGGTCCTCCGTCTTTTTTGGCACCAAAAAGAACCTGGAGTAGTAACCCGATCCAGACTGGCCTGGGGGGACACGCTGGATAGCTCCTTTTTCTAAAAGCTGCCGAATTTCTGCAGCTGCAGCCTCCCTCTGATTGGGTGGAACATCGGGGAGGTGTTCGGGGGTGTAGGGAATGTAAGAAAGGGGAATTCTGTATCCTCTGGATATGATATGAAGCACCCAGTGGTCTGTTGTAATGGACTCCCAAGCTGCCAGGTGCCTCGAGAAGCACCCCCCGACTGCCTCCAGAGTGGAGCAGTCGGGCAACCCCTCAGGGTTGCTGCGTGGGCCAATCAGAGAAGGTTTCTCTGGACCCAAATTTCTTCGGGCCCCCTCTGCCTCTAGGGCGGAGTCCACCCTGTCCTCCTCTGCCGCGGAAGGACTGGGAGTCCGGAGCGGACTGGGACTGTTGCGACTTTTGGAACCACATCTTCTTCTGTCCCTTTTGGTTCCTGGAGAAGGACCTCTGGGGAGCGGAGAAGCGGACTCCGACGGCAGACAACGTCTTCCCGTCCTTTTCACTCTGGACTAAAGTCTCGCGAACTGTCTTGCCAAATAAGGCAGAACCATCGAAGGGGGCATTCGCAAAGGACGCCTTGAAGGGTTCCGCGAAATCACAATGTCGGAGCCAGGCCTGATGCCTCATAACTAGGCCCGCTCCGCTGGCTCTAGCAGCTCCCTCTGTAGTGTGGGATACAAGCCGCATAGAGGTGTTGGATATAGACCTAAGAGTGGCCATGCGAGTGGAGTACAACTGTTTGCCCTCCGCCGACATGGACTCCGGGGGCGATGCAGTGTACTCTTTAATAAGGTCTCGCTGCAGCCGTATCACATGTGCCATGTAGTTCGGGACCTTACAGCGAAGGTCGCTGAACTAAAGACCCACTTCCCAAGATGGTCCATCGAGCGAGACTCCTTGCTCGGGGGATGGACCGAGGGACTCTCTTGGGCTAACTCCCTCTTGGTGGCTGCCACCACCAACATGGCATCTACGGGGGGTCCCTTGCTCCAATGGGACTTCTCAGTGGGGGGATTAGAATTCTGTCTGGACATTTGGGGACTGGCTCCACAGTGTCCGGCTCCTTCCACGCCCTAGTGGTAATAAGGTCCACTAAGGGGTCGGCTGGAGGGGACACCCAAGAGGTAGATGGGCCTGCTTCGAACGCCTCCAGGAACACGGATTCGTCCGAGGAAGCCTTGGGGGCAGACCACCCCCCTCTTATCCTAAACATTTCCATGATGTCTCCAAAGGAGACATCCTCGGGGGGTGACCGTGGGGAGCCTTCCCCCTCATCCAAATCCATGTCTTCTGTCAAGGACTCGGGGGAGTCCACGTGCCTCCTCTTGCACTTTCGCTTGTGAGGAACATCCTCGGGGGGGGGCTGTCCGAGGATGTCCCACCAGCCACTTCTTTTTCCAGGGGAACGACCTGAGACGTCAAAGCAGGCTGTCCTTGTGGCCGGGTGATGGAAGCCTGACCCAACCGAGAGGGAGTGCGGGATGGAACCGAATCAAGGACCGGGGGCCTGGATGCACTCAAGAGAGCCCTCTCCACCACATCGAAGGCCGAGGGAGAGCCGCTCTCTCTGGGATCCAAGAGCAGACCCTCGCCCGTATCCGATGGATGGATCGGAACCAGCGCCGAGAGTATCGGATCTGAAGGACCAGTGTGCTCCGGCCTGGATGGAGCCGAAGGCACACAGACCCCCTCGGATCCGAAGCTCGGATCCGACAAGGAAGGATCCGACAGACTCGAAGGAAGAGTCGGAACCGAAGTGCCCGATACTGTCGGTGCAGACCCACCCCCGGCTCCAACGCTGCCCGGCTCTGAGCGCTCCGAACCCGGGAAGCGGGTCAGAGAAGGAGCTATCTGGGCAAAGAAGGGTGTTGAGCTCCCCCCCCTGGAGGGGGGGAGGCAGGAGCACTCCCATCTGCAGCTGGTCCTGGATGAACCTTCGCATCATCCGGTCCAAATCTGCATCCGAAAGGCTACGGGTGGATCTCGACGAGGCCACCGAGGCTGGCCAGGAGTGCCGCCTCGATGACCTAGACGGAGATCGGGTCTCCTCCTCCTCGGGTCCCGGTGAGAAGCATGGAGACCGGAGCCGAGAAGGAGGAGACCTAGAAGCCCTGGAGGGAGAAGCCCGCTTAGCCATGGGGGCCGAAACGGAGGCCTCGGCCCACCGCTTGTGGTGCTTCTCCCTCCTTTTTTCTTTCCTGGCCTCCCTCTCCTCCGGCGCAGAAGCGGGAGTTTGAGTCCCGGCCGGGGGGAGAGAGGCAGGAGTGGCCGCCACCGAAGACTGGGAGGAGGCCACAGAAGCACCGGAGGCCGAAGCCGAATCTGGGGGCAAGAGTCCCGCTAGGATCAGCTTCAACCTCTGGTCCTTCAGTGCCCTGGGGTTGAATGCCGCGCAGATAGAACACCCAGAGGAAAGGTGTTCAACCCCAAGGCACCGGACACACCAAGTGTGGCCATCCGCTGGGGAGAGCTTATGGCCACACTCGGTGCACTTAGAAAATATCGGTTTTGGGGCCTCAGACATATTAAACTAAAAGAAAAACTCACTCATTAGGCTCCAAACACACTAAACCCACACACACACAGACTACGACCAGCGAGGGATGGGGAGGACAAATTTGACTAAAATTTAAAAAGGTTATTTAAAAATGAGGTTATAACAAAGGAAACCTAACCAACACAAAACACTCTCACAAGTTTAAAGGTAGAAAATTAAGAAACAAGGACTTATCTTACTAAAAAACCAGGAGCCCGCAATCTAGCTGCTGTTCAGAAACACGGCAAACTAGATCTGGGGTCAGTCAGGGTTGGCAGGGGATTATGGGTAAGGGGAGGAGCTAGGAGCTTGGATCTAAGCTTTGTAAAGTTGCCGGCTCGGATCTGAGAACGGATCCGTATCCCACAGGTTGCAGACCAAATGAAGTTAACTACTTCAGATCAAGAAGTTATGTACTCACCATAACTTTCCATCTGAGTAGTTGTACTTCATTTGTCTTCAACCTGTGGGATACGGATCCATATCGGATCCGAGCCGGCAAAGATTACTAGCATCAGCTCCAAGCTCCAGACTTCTCCCCTTACCCACAATACACCTCCACTGCCTTCCATCCCCAGATCGAGTTTGCTGAACTTACACATAAAACCCGACCTGATAACATACTTGTGACCAATACTGCAGCCCATAGGCTAAACATGCACCAAAGGTCTGGGAGAAGGAGGGGAGGGACGGTTGAAGACAAATGAAGTACAACTACTCAGATGGAACTTTATGGTGAGTACATAACTTCTTTATCTGAAGTAATTTACTTCATTTGATCTCCAACCTGTGGGACAGAGTCCCCACCTACTAAACTCCTGGGAGGCCCTCATGGAAGGATATTTGGAGCACAGCGGAGCCAAAGGATGCTCTCCTTCTAGATGTCAAATCCAGTTTGTAATGGGAAATAAATGTATGAGATGAGGACCAGGTAGCTGCAGAGCAAATGTCATCCAAAGACACCCTAGACCACAAAGCTGCAGATGTAGCCATGGACCTAGTAGAATGAGCTTTAACCTGACCTGGAGGAGACATGCCTTTGTCCTTATCGACCTGCAGGATGCATGAAGAAATCCATCTAGCTAAAGTGACCTTGGAAATAGGTTTGCCCAGAAAGGGTCTATAGAATGAAAAGTACAGTTTTGTACCTACCATAAATGTAGATGTTCGAGGATCCACATTGCTGCAGTCCTAACTATTGGTAGTCCCTCTGTCCGGGGCCGAATGCAAAGTATATATATGGCGTCGGTCAGTCAGGCTTTAGAGAGTAGCGTCCAGTGTATGCGGTACTCAATGCGCATGACCACGCCATATCCCTTTCTTTTTTTGCCCCCCCCAGATGTCAAAGATAAGGAAAAAATAAAAAAAAAAAAAAACAACATAACAAACCTGCAATAAAATATATATATATAATATATATAATTAGCAGAATATAACCTCACCCACACACACCCACCCACAAAGGAGGGGGAAGGAGGGGACTGCACTGCAAGAATGTGGATCCAACATCTCAGTCCTAACTATTGGGTAGAATCCCACAGGCTTGCCCTCTGAACTCAAAGCAAAAGAAACAAACAACTGCTGAGACTCCATGACAAGTATTTCAATTCAGTAGTAGCCGCAGGCTCAAAAGGCAAATTTGGCTCAGAAATCTCCAAATTGTTGCTGTACTCCAAAAAAAAATGTGGAATCAAGGGTAAAGGCCATGGGAGCTTTTTACCGCTGGTGGTTTAGTGGAGAAGAACAGATCTATGTCTAGAGTTAGTTGCAAGCTGAGCCAGTCTCCCATAAAATCTTAATGCAAACTGGACTGCTAACATCTCCTTCATGTTGATATGTAGATGCTGAAGTCTGGCAGGCCACTTGTCTTGTATCCACTTTCCATTTAGATGAGCTCCCAAGCAATGTCTGAGGCATCTGTCGTTAGAATCTGACTCTTCCCCTGGCCGGGTCTGAGGTGTCGTTAAGAATCTGACTCCGCTGGCGGCGTCACACCCTTGTTTCAGAATACAAGATGCCATGAACCCTAAGGCTTGAACTGTCCTTGCAGTCAGCCGCCCGACTGAGAGATAGTTGATGGAAGTAACTGGAAATTCTTTTGTTTGTCGAGGGTTAAAAGGCCATGGGCTGCGGGGTTAAAAGGCCATCTCTGCTGTCTCTGGGCGAAAATTGGTCTCCACGTGTTCCCTTTCTTGGTACTAGAACAAGCGGAGAATAAAATTCTTCCTCCCAGCGGTGCTGCCAGGCGAGAATGAACTGGCAGCTGATGTTTACCCACCTGTTCAGACACATGAACTAAATCCTGCAACTCTTACACTCAATACCTTTCCATAGAGCATTGATATTTTAACATGTGAAACTGACAATTCAACCCCCCTCATGCTAAAGTGGATCACCTTTAGGCCCCTGAGAGAGACAGTTTCGTCTGCCCTAGGACTCTTAAAAGAATCATCCACATCAGAATCAGAATAAGGATCTTCAGTCCTCAGCCGAGACTCAGAAGCCTCCGAGCATTTAAACTTCCAAACTCAGGTTCCACCCTAGGCCTTTATCAGGAGGGCATAGAAGTTTCTTAGGCAAGACCCTGAAGCACTAGGAGAAACCCCCACTGAGCAAACTTGGCCTGCCAAAGCCTTGGCAACAGAAGGGGAGGCTCTACCCCTGAAGAGACTGGCTCCACTGAGCCCTCTAAAGAACGGCGTCTGGGACTGTGGTTCTTCTTCCACTACTTTTTTTGCTGTTTTGTCCTTTTTTTTTTACGGAAGCCGCATCCGGCATCCGGCGTTTTTAATTTATATAAACCTTTCCAAACACTAACCTGGCACAGTCTAACCTTCTCTTAATAGTAATTTTGTTAAATAAAGCAAGAACAAAACATCCAACAAACAAACTCAGGCCCCTAAACAAGGTATACGTAATCCCTATGAGGTATCTGTTTCCCACAAAATACAGAATGAAGAACATCAAACAATTGATCAGATTTACGAAAATTTTTTGTCCTGTGTAAATAGAATGGTAACTGCCTGTGAGCATCCAACATGTGTAGTTTATATTCCATCCTGTTGGAAAAATTGGGAAAGAACACAGGCAAATTTATAGTCTGATTGATACTGACTGGTGACGCCACCTTAGGAAGAAAAGATGGGTGGGTTCGAAGGGAAACTATCTTTATGAAAAATCAAGTACGGGAATTTTATGGACAAGGCCTGTAATTCTGAAACCCTTCTAGCAGAGGTAATAGCAACCAGAAAAGCTGTTTTCCACGATAGAAATTTTATATCTGCAGTAGTGGCGGGCTCAAAAGGTGGAGCGACCAGAGCTTGGAGAACCACAGTAAGGTCCCAGAGGAGGACAGGATCTTTGACCAGGGGGCATAATAAAAAAGTGTCTTTAATAAAGGCTTTACACAGCCTAGAAGATGTCAAGGATGCAGAATTTTCACCCACATGAAAATAAGAAATGGCAGCCAACTGGACTTTGACAGTAGAAGAACTAGCACCATGCTGGAAAATATCAGCTAGAAAATCAAGAATGGCGAAAATAGGAGCAGTGAAAGGATCTAGACTCCTCTGAGAGGCCCAGAAAGAAAAATGTTTCCACGTGCTGTGATAAACCTTTCTGGTTGAAGACTTATGAGCAGCCACCAAAACAGACTTAACTGAGGAGGAAAGTCCGGGAGTCCTAGCAATCACAGGAACTGGAGCAGCCAAGCTGTGGGCTTCAGGCTGTCCAGACTCGGATGAGGCACCCCCGATGGGTGTGAGATCAGATTCTGAATGGGATCTAGGATCCAAGGTGGAGCCAGAAGGTGAGACCAAAGGAAGGGAAACCAAACCTGGTGAGGCCAGAATGGGGCAATGAGGATCACCTTGCTCCCCAGTCGACAAGCTTTCTGCAGAAACCTTGGGATGAGAGGAATTGGCGGGTAAGCATACAGAAGACCGGGAGGCCAAGCATGAACTAGAGCGTCTCTGGAGGACTCCCCAGGTGGGGGGTTCAGAGCGAAAAACCTGCTGCACTTCACTTTGCTAGGAGATGTGAAGAGATTGCAGCAAGGATGACCCCACTCACTGAAGATCTGTACTGCTACTGATAGATTCAGAGAGCACTCGTAAGGCATCAGCAAGGTCCGACTTAGCCTGTCCACTAGAATATTGGACCCACCCGGAATGTGCATTGCGATGAGAAAGCAACTGGTGGGGATCACCCATTCCCACACTCTCATGGCCTCAGGACAAAGAGGATAAGATCTGGTCCCTCCCTGTTTGTTGATATACTAGACTACCGACATGTTGTCTGACTGAATAGCAATCGTCCCCAGAGGAAGAAAGGCATGAAGGTCCTGCAACACTAGAAGTCTAGCCCTCATTTCTAGGACCCTGATATGCAATCTGGTCTCTATGGGGGACCACAGGCCTTGGAGTGTCCTGCCCGAACAATGCACCCCCCACCTGAGTTGGGAGGCATCCGTGGTCACTGTGGTTTTGGCTGGGGCTGGAACAAAGGGTTGTCCCTCCAAAATGTCCGGAGTGCTCATCCATCATATGAGCGATGACTGACACACTTGACTTTGATGGATAGGATAGTGGTAAATCCAACAGGGACCACTGAACTGCTAAAGTCCACTGAAGAATCCGCATGTGTAGCCGAGCACATGGAAGAAGAGTTATGGTCACTGCCATCGAGCCTAGCATCCTCAACACTGATTCTGCTGTCGGAAGGTGAGAACAGTAAATTAGGGAGACATGCATCCTGAGGTTTTGAACTCTCTCCGAGGTCAGGAACACTTTGCCCTGGAGTGTGTCTATCCCGACACCAATGTAGTCTATCACCTGTACAGGCTCTAGTAGAGATTTTGATGTGTTGATTGTGATACCTAAACTCAGGGCAAGTGTCAGAAAGTAGTCCCTGGTTTGGGAAAGTAGACGCCTGGTGGGAGCACTGAGGAGGCAATCATCCAGGTACGGATATACCCAAATCTCCTGAAACCTGAGGTGAGCCGCTACAACCGCCATCACTTTGGTAAACACCCTGGGGGCTGTGGTGAGATTAAAGGGTAGGGCTCGAAACTGATAATGATTGGCCCCTAGCCAGAAGCGGAGGAACCTCCTGGAGCTTCTGTGCATTTTTATGTGACAGTAAGCATCCTGGAGATCTAACGAGCACATTCAGTCGCTCCCTTGCAGGTATGGCATGATGGACTGTAATGTGACCATCCGGAACTTTTCTTTGGCAACTGACAGGTTCAGGGTAGAGAGATCCAGAATGCGCCTTAAGTCCCCCATTTTCTTTGTCACCAAAAATAACCTGGAGTAGAAGCCCGATCAGGACTGATCTATGGGGACGGTTTCGATGGCTCGTTTTCCTAGCAGCTTGGAAATTTCCTGGGCTGCTGCCTCCATTTGCGTGGGTGGAATGCCCGTGAGGTGTTTGGGAGGTATGGGGGAACCCACGAAGGGGAAAGAATATCCTCTGGATATTTTTTGAAGCACCCAGCGGTCCATTGTTATGGACTCCCATGCCGCTGGGTGCAAGGAAAATTGTCCCCCGACTGCCTCCAGAGTAGAGTAGCTGGGCAACCCCTCAGGGCTGCTGCCCGTGTCTGTCCGAGAATGGTTCTCGAGAACCGAAGTTTTGCGGACCTGCACTGGCATCCATTCTGTCTCCCTCTGCCTCTAGGGGAAGAAGAGCCCTAAGTGTCCCGGGAATACTGAGACTTCTGGAATCACATCTTCTTTTGCCCTCTCTGGTTCTAGGGAAAGGACCTTTGAGGGTTAGCGAAGCAGATCCCGATGGCAGACAGTGTCTTCCCATCCTTCTCACTCTGGACTTGCGTCTCCTTGACAGTCTTACCGAAAAGAGTCGAGCCGTCATAACGGGCAATGGCAAAGAACACCTTAAAGGGTTCAGTAAATTGGCACAACCTGAGCCAGGCATTACGCCTCATGGACATGCCGGACCCAGCCGCCCTAGCTGCTCCTTCCGTAGCATGGAAGAGGAGTCGCATGGACGTATCTGCTCTCAGAGTGGCCATTTTCACGGAGAATGAAGTCTTGTCCTACTGAGACATGGACTTGGGTGGAGACACCTCCAGCTCCTTCACTAGGTCGCATTGGAGTCTCGTGACATGGGCCAAGTAGTTCACCTCCCTTATTGAAAAGGTAGCTGAAGCATACACCCGCTTTCCCTAGGTGGTCTATCATCCGTGACTCTCGTTCAGGAGGGTAGACCAAGGAACTTTCCTGAGATAGTTCCCTCTTCATGGCTGCTGCTACCACCATGGCGTCCACTGGGGAGCCCTTGTTCCAGGAAGGCCTGTCAATAGGGGGACTTAAAATCTTATTGGGGTGCTTGGTGATCAGCTCCACGGTATCTGGTTCCTTCCATGCCCGCGAGGTGATCAAATCCACTAAAGGATCCATGGGAGGGGACATCCAAGACGTAGACTGGCCCATGCCAAACGCCTGCAGAAACGCAGTCTCATCAGAGGAGGGCTTAGGGGCAGACCAACCTCCCCGCTGGTGCAGGATCTCCATGATGTCTCCAAAGGAGACATAGTCGGGCGGTGATCTTGGGAAGCCCTCCCCATCATCTAAATCTGTGTCCTCGGTTAGGGACTCGAGGGAGTCCAAGTGCCTCCCCTTGCACGTATGCTTGCGAGGCACATCTCCAATGGGGCTCTCCAGGGAGCACTCACAAGCCATCTGTTCCTCTGGAGGAACCGTCTAGGGCTCTTTGGGCATGGGCTGTCCCTCTGGTAAGAAAACGGGGACCGCAGACAGAGCCGAGGGGGTCTGGGCAGAGTCCAAGGGGGTGGTCAGGGGCTCGATCTGATGGAGAGGACCCATTTTTACCACATTGAATGCTGAAGAAGAGCGGACCTCCTGGGAAGCGAATAAGGAGGCCAGTCTCCCTGGGTCCGATGCAAGAATTGGAGCCAGACCCAAAGTGGACAGAGCTCCAAGGGGGGAACCTGGATTGACAACGTCGGAGCCAATGGAAAAGGTTTCACTCCCTCTGACCTGACACCCAAGATCCGGCTCCAAGAGCCGCTCGGATCCAAACTGGTCTGATCCGAGATGCTCCAGGCAGTTGTCGGCATCGAGGACACAAGGACCATTGGCACCGACCCCCTGACCAAGGCCAACCTCGGATCCGATAACTTCGAAACCGAATGTCGGATCGGGGAAGAAGAAATGGGCTGAAAAAAGGGACGCAAGCTCTCTCCGTCCTGGGGGGGGTTAGCAAGACCCCATCTGGATCTGTGTACGGATAAAGCACCTCATCATCTTATCCAGATCTATGTCTGATAAAGAACGGGTTGACCATGACGAGGCCATGGACTCAGACCAGGCCGGTCGGGGAGCCTAGGCCCGGGAGACTATACTTGCCTCCTATGGCTCCGGGGAGAACCTTGGAGACCGGAGTCAAGGGGAGTCACGGATCCATGCAGACTTGCTCGGGGACGAGATGTCCAGGGATATCTTCCTCTTTTCCTTCATCCTCGACTCTCTCTCCCGCTCTCTACCTCCCCTAAGCTCCACTACCACAGGCTCAGATGCAGGAGTTTGAGTCCCAGCCTTGGAGGGAGGGGAGGCCAGAGGAAGACAAGTGGGAGAGGCAGTCACAGCAGCTGCTGTGACTGAAGTCGAGGACAAGGAAGGAGGTTCAGTGGCAGGAATAATACCTTTGAGGGCCAACTTGGCCTTTCTATCCTTCAAAGCTCGGGGATTGAACCCCGTACAAATGAAGCAATCCATACTAAGGTGGGCCACACCTAAGCACAATACACAGAGTGTGGCCATCCGCTGGGGAGAGCTTATGGCCACACTCTGTGAAGCATTTAAAGATAAGCATTTTGGCCACACTATAAAGAAAGAAGCAGGCAAAAACTTTCTTTCTTTAGACTAACCACACATACCCACTCACCACACTAGACTGACTAAGGGGGGAGGGGCACCCCAGACAACTATTCTAAACTAACTACAACTACAAACCTACACTCAACACCAAAGCGATGGGAGGGGAGAAAGGGTACCTATACTAACCTGAAATGGCTACAATTAACAGAAATTTTAGAAAAACTTACAGTCAGAATCACCCTGCTAGCTGGAGCTCTAGAGACACAATGTTTTACAAATCATAGCAAACGAGATCCGAGGATGGAAGGCAGTGGAGGTGTATTATGCATAAGGGGAGGAGTCTTGAGCTCAGAGCTGATGCTAGTAATCTTTGCCAGCTCGGATCAGATATGGATCCGTATCCCACAGGTTGAAGATCAAATGAAGTAAACTACTTCAAATTACTCATTCTTATAGCCTTGAGAAGAATGTACACATCTGTAAATATCCAGTGTTATGGCAGCAAGGTGAGTAAAGATATCTATGAATAACCAGTGCTGTAACATCTTAGAGAATACAGAATTTATACATTCTGTATGATAAGGTAGCACAGAAAATTAGGAGTTATGTACTTATCATAATTTGGTGTCTGTGTTGTCCATTTTCATTCTTCCTCACTGCCGGGTCATCAGATCTGACACTGGATCTGACTCAGCCGCATTTTCAAGACTTATGATCCGAGTCTCAAGCTCCTCCCTCTCCCATAATGCATCATACCTTCTCTTACCCCTCAGGTCAAGTTTACTGTCCTACATATAGAATATTAGTAAAACAGAACAAAACAAACATTTTGGAGCCCAAACCAGGAACCTATGGGTTCCAGAAAACCTCTAGGTAACTTCTCAGAAGATCAGGCCAGGGGACAGATGGGAGAGATGTGAGGAAGAATGAAAATGGGCAACACAGATACCAAGTTATGGTAAGTACATAACCCCTAAACCTGATATTGTCCTTTTCATTCTTCCTCACCGCTGGGTCTGAGTCTCCAGCTACGTAACTCCAGGGTGGCCCTCATCAAGAAAGGATATGCCAGAGCACTGTTGAACCAAAAGATGCCCTGCTTCTGGAGACAATGTCCAATTTGTAGTGAGACACAAAGGTATGAGAATTAGACCAAGTGGCTTCAGCAAAGATGTCATCAATAAAGGCTCTACAGGAAAAGGAAGATGAAGCAGCCATAGATTTGGTAGAATGAGCTTTTGGAGGTTGAGGCAATTCAAAACCTTTTTGGGAGTAAATGAGAAAAATACAGCTTGTAATCCATTTAGCCAAGGTGATTTTTGGAAACTGCTTGACCCAATCGATTTAGAGAGAAGGAAACAAAAAACTGGTCAGACTTTCTGTGCTTTTGGGTTCTGCAACAGTAGAAATGTAACTGTCTATGAACATCAAGAAGGTACAGCATGTATTCTCCATATTAGAAAAATTGGGGCAGAAAACTGGCAATTGAATTGAAATAGTAATGTCTGCTTCTGTGCCAACCTTAGGCATAAAGAAAGGGTTGGTTCGTAGGGACACCCTGTCCTTGTGGAAAATGATGCAAGGAGTTTGGCTGAAAAGGCCTGAAGTTCGGATACTCTCTTAGCTGAAGTGATAGCTACCAGAAAGATAGTTTCCAGGAACGATATTTCATGTTGCAACTGCTAGCTGGTTCAAAGGGCTTCTGCGTAAGGCCCTGAAGGAAAATAGTCAGATCCCATTGGGGTGAAGGGTCCTTTATTGGAGGCTGGACTGAAAATATACCCTTCATAAAAGCTTTACACAATCTTGACGAGGAAAGAGAAGACCCCTCTCCCATATAGAAATTAAAAATGGCAGCTAGTTGTAGTTTTATAGTAGAGAAACTGGCTCCTTGAAAAAGAGAACTCAAAAAAAGGAGAATAGCTGAAGTAGGCACTGAAAAATGATCAATATTCTCCTTAGAGGCCCATATGGAAAACCTTTTCCATTTACTGCTATAAGCTTTTTTTGTGGAGGCCTTCTGGGAAGCCAGAATTATGTCACATATTGGGGAAGCTAGCCTGGAATTTCTTACAATTACTGGAAATGGAGGAACCATGGAGTCAATCTGAGCATGTGGAGACTGGGGTCCTGGTGTTCTGATGTGTGAAAGATAAGATCCTGACTGGGATCTGGTATCCATGGGGGATACTTGAGTTGAGACCATAGGAAGGGAAACCACACCTGATGAGGTCAAAAGGGAACAATGAGGATTACTGAGCTCTTCAACCTGCTAGCTTTCTGTAGAAGTTTCATAATCAATGGAAAAGGGGGGTAAGCATAAAGGAGACCCAGGGGTCAATCATGGACTGCAGCATCCCCTCAGTGACTCTCCCTTCGGGGGGATCAGAGCAAAGTACTTGTTGCATTTGTTGTTCAGGGAAGAAGCAAAAAGGCCGCAACAAGGTCGGCCCCAATGGCTGAAAATCTTGTTCACTACTGATGGATTGAGGGACCACTCATGAGGAGTCAGAATGGATTTGCTGTCTGTCTGCTAGTGCATTGGTTTTCCCCTGTATGTGTGTTGCAATCAGAAAGCAGTCTGAACAGATCACCCACTCCCAAACCCTCAAGGCCTCTTTGCATAAAGGGTAACATTGGGTTCTTCCTTGTTTGCTGATGTACCAGACTACTGATACATTGTCTGTGTGAACTGCAATCATCCCCAGAGGAAGGAAATCCTGAAAGGCTTGCAACATTAGAAGAACTGCCCTCATCTCTAGGACACTGATATGCAACTTGGGCTCAGAAGGGGGACCACACACCTTGGACCATCTTTCCTTGGTAATCCTGCCCCACCCCAACTGGACATGTCTGTGGTCACCGTGTCTATGGGTGGGAACAGAGAACAGCCTGCCCAGAAACAGACTGTTTGACTGCATCCACTATTGGAAACAGCATCTGCAAACTGAAATCAGTTTGATAGGGGCAGATAGAGATTGGTAAAGAATGGACCACTGAACAGCCAGGGTCCATTGCTGAACTTGCATTAAAAAAAACCTTGCCAAGGGTACTAGAATGATGGCCGCCGACATAGATCCCAGTGCTCGGAGCATTACCTTTGCTGGGGGAGAAGGGAGATTCAGCAAGACCCAAACTTGTTATCTGAGAGATAGTATGCAATGTAGAGTTAATGAAGCTATTTGTGTCAAAGTGTCCAATTGTGCTCCTGTACAAAATCTGAAATTTATAGGAGTCAGGTTTGATTTTGTCAGATGTATTGAGATGCCAAGGGAAATAGAGACGGACTATGTAATCCCTGGCTTGAATAAATGATGCTTGTTGGTGCCATAAGGAGCCAATCATCTAAATATGGAAACACCTAGAATCCTTTTAGCCTCAGGTGAGTAGTGACAACTGCCATACATTTGGTAAACACCCAGGGGGCTGTGGTGAGTCCAAAGGGCAGTGCTCTGAATTGGTAACAACTGGCTCCCAGCCATAAGCACAAGTGTCTCCTGGAGAGTTTTTTCATTTTGATATGATATGTATCGGTATATGGAGCACATCCAATCATCCTTGCATAGAACTGGCGGAATGGACTGGACCGTAACCATCCAGAACTTTGACTTCTTGACATACTGGCTTAGATTGCCAAGATCTACGATGTACCCTGTTTTCTTTGGTGCCAAAAAGAAGTAAGAATAAGTTCTGTATCTTGTTTGTTCAGTCGGGACCTTTTGGATGACCTTTTTCCTAGAAGTTTTTGAACTTCTCGAGTGGCATACTCCCTCTGACTGGGTGGCACGTCAGGGAATTTCCTCCTGGGACTTGGAGGTGAAGGAGAAAAGGGAATGTAGTAACTTCTGGATATTATTTTTAGCACCCAGGCATTGTTTATTATGTTTGTCCAGGCATCTAGGTGCTTGGATAGTCGACCCTTGACTGCCTCCAGAGATGGACAGTTGGGCAGTGCCTCAGGAGCTCTGATAGGACTTATCGAGAAAAGGTTCCCTGATGCCCTGATTTATTGGACCCTCCCCTCACTCTGGGATTGTGCCTGCCACTGAAACCTCCCCCTCTGCCTCTGGAACAATTATCCCCACGCGGATCCCGGAAAGGTCCTTGAGCTTTCCTGAACCAAGTTTTCTTCCCACCTCGCTGATTTCTTGAGTAGGTTCTCTGAGGGGTGGAAAACTTGATCACCACAGCAGACAAGGTATTTCCTTCTTGCCCGCTGCGGGCAAGTATTTCTTTCACTGATGGTCCAAACAAGGAGGAACCATCAAAATGGGGCATTAATGAAAGACACTTTGAAGGGTTTCATGAAATTGCAAACCTTATCCAGGCATGTCTCCTAATGGCTATGACTGCACCTGCTGCTCGTGAGTTGCCTCCTGCAGTATGAGAGATCAACCTTATAGAGGAATTAGCAAGGGAAGATACAGCCACCAAATGGGGGAGACCTTATTCAGGTCCACCACCGACAAGGTCTCAGGTAGAGAGTCGGTTAGTTCTTTAACCAGGTCTCTCTGCACTCTGCAAATGTGTAAAGTGTGCCAAAAAATTTAATGACCTCAGTGCAAAGGTAGCTGAGGCATAAACATACTTTCCATATCTGTCCAACGCCCGAGACTCCTTGTTTGGGGGATGGAGAGTGGAGCTTTGTTCGGCTATGTCCTTTTTTGTCCCTGCTAACACAACAATGGCATCAACTAGAATTCCTTTGCTCCAATATAAATGGTCAGAAGGGGGACTGAGGAACCTATCAGGACATTTAGGGATCGGTTCGACTGTGTCTGGCTCCTTCCAAGCCCAGCATGAAACTAAGTCTATGAGTTCATCCACTGGGGGGGGTCACCCAGGATGTAGATGGGCCCACCCTGAAAGCCTCCAGGAACACCAACACATCAGAAGAAGGAGGTTGAGAGGACCAGCCTCCTTTTTGCCTACGCAGTTCAAGGATGCCTCCAAAGGAGATGTCTTCATGTGGTGCTCTCGGGATCCTTCTCCATCACAATTGGTGTCCTCAGTTAGGGGCTCCAAGGGGAGAGTCCAAGTGCCTCCTCTTGCACTTTTTCGTTCGAGGGACCTCCTCTGTGGGGTGTTAAGGGGAAGTATCAGAAGAAAGGGGAAACCCAAGTGGGGAAACAGACTGGATGCTGGCAGGATGGACTGGTTCAATGCTCAGCTCTGACAAAGACTGGGGAGGATCCTGGATTCTCTGATTCTAGAGAAAGCCCCTTCTGCGACCTGGAAGCCCAATGACCCTGGGGAGACTCCTTCCCTCATCCTCGGAGCTGAAGCTACCGAAGGGGAAAGAACAGAGCCGACATCTTGGATCAGATACACGCTCTGATCTGACAAAAAAAGAACAGGGCTGGTCAGGAACAAAGAAGGAGTCGAGGAAAGAAGTTTCCTCAGCTTCAGCATAGAATCTCTTGGGACACCCGGTTCCAAAACTGTGGGTCAGATCATAGAGGAAATTTGCAATACAGGTGTCGGAGTTCTCACAGATCCAAGATGGGGTGTAGATGGCAAAACCTCCACCTGAATTTGAGACTTGAGAAAATACTGCATCATCCTGTCCACAGCTGCTTTGAAAAAGTTCCAAGAAGGCCTAGATGAAGAAGATGAAGAATGCCTGGATTTTGCTGGTGATTGCAGGATCAGAGAGGGAGAAGCCAGAGGTGACAGTTTGCTCTGAGGTACTGGCAAACAGCTCCGAACCTGGGGATCAGAAAACTTAGAATACGAGGCTGCCCTGTTTGGAGTGGAAGATCCAGAAATTAATATTGTATCTGTCGGATCAGAGGCGACTCCCAGATCCAAAGAGGATTTAGTCACACTCAGATCAGATGGAGCTCTCGAATCCAAAGAAAGTTTGGTCTTACTTGGATCCGAAGTTGTCAGATCCGAAGAAGGTTTTGTCTTGCTTGGATCCGATAACTTTGGCCTATTGTCAGGCAGGTCTGATGAAACCCTCGGGGAGGAAGAGAGGGCTCGCCTTTTTAGCTGCTTAGAACTGGATGGCTTCAACAGGGTTTGAGCCCCAGAAGAAGGTAGCAATCCCTTCAGAATAAGTTTGTTCCATCTGTCTGAGATGGCCTGACGAATGAAGGCCACACAGATTATACAGTCAGCATTCAAGCGACTGGGACACAGGCAATAGACGCACTTCTTGTGGACATCTGAATTTGGGATTTTGTGCCCACAAGAAGTACATCTTTTGAACCCCATAGGTTTGCCAGAAATACTTCTAACTCCACACACTCATGCAAACACACAGATTCAAGAACAATAATAGTTGTCTAACCAGTCATAGATTTAAAGATACTGGGTGAGCAAACTGGAGCAAAAAAAGGACTTTTTTTTTTAAAGAAGATAACATAGAGAAAGTGCCAGAGGCACCATAAGAGAAGTGAAAGGGGGAAGGAGAGCTCCCAGATACCTGCAAGAAACTATAAGAAGGGGAGGAGAACAATTATAAAACTACAGTTAACAGATAATAAGGGCAAAACAGAAAAGCTGTTTCTAGAAACCTCTCAAAAAATTAGAGATTTTAGAGATAATTAAGCACTTATCTGAAGACTAAAAAACATCAAGAGTCAGGACTACATCTGCACGAGATGGCGGCATACGAGATCTGAGGGGTTAGAGAAGGTATGATGCATTATGAGAGATTGAGGAGCTCAAGACTTGGAAATGCAGCCAAGTCAGAGCTGATGACCCAGCAGTGAGGAAGAATGAAAAGGACAACATCATATTGCAAATATTTGCAAACACTCAGTCATGTGATGTACAGCATGTGACAAGCTGACATTTGCTGCTTCTCACCATGTAAAAACTAACACTAACTATAGAGCAGCACTACTAATCCACCATATCACTGTCTTATCGTAATTTTTCACTTCCCTAGCTGTTATGACTACCCTTCTGCAGTACATCTCCCTCTAGGGAACATAAGGGTTTGGTGAGATCACATCCACTGAATCCATCTTCAGACTGCAGACAAGTAACAGTTTTAAGAGTGAATTTCTTTAATGTGACTGTAATGTACACAGAAATTTCAAATCAATGTATGGGCCCCTGCTGGTGTGCATTACTTTGAAAGGCACAGCTGTGAGGAACTGTGGAAGACCATTGCTTTTTGCCCTTTTAGAACTACTCCTGGAGTCCAGTTTTATTGTTTTCTGCCATAGAATGATGCAGAAAGGAAGGAGAGATTTTCTTTGTGTGTGTGTGTGACTTTTGCATTTTTTCTGTAACTAACACCATGGTACTACTATATTTCAACAAGAGGGTATGGAAGGAATGGGGAAGGGCTTGCTCCCTGCAAAAAATGCTTTTTTAATTTTTCATTTTTCAGTGTTGCTGGATATACACGTATAGTTGGTCAATGTGTTTTCTTTTTGGTGGACTGGATGATTGTGGATTATCTGTGTATTCCTGAATCCCATCCTTCCTGCCACCTCTGCCCCCACATACCCCATTGTCCACTGTCTTTCCCCTTCTCTTACTAACTCATTACCCTTCTGCAGAGCATTAGCCTCTTCTTCACTATCCTTACACAGTGCCTCATCTGTTCCCTCCACCCTAGTTCGCCTCTCCCCTCCCTGACTGTTCAGCATTTGTCTACATTGCTAATAACCTGAAAATAGATTACTGCCTACAAGGCAGACCCCTGATATCTGACAGTCATATATTAACAGTAATGAGAGATCAGGTAGTTCCATCCTCATTACTGACCAGGCAGTCAAACAATGGAATCTTTTCCAGGCAACCTGGGGGCCCTTTATCTTCGACATTGTGGTCCCAAGAACACCTCACCGAATCTGTGTAGTACATACAGGGTGAAAATTCTACAACAACCATTAAATGAACAGCTAAATAATGACATTATTACTAACATTACTACTTCATGCTACATATCACAAGTCAGGCCAGTTAGCTCTAGGCTCAGGGAAAGATGTGGCAATCCAGATCTATCATAGTATTGTACGTAACTTTCATATCTGGGACTGGAGTTTTATCCTCATTACCAACAGTACTGACTCCCATGAACTAAAATGATCTTAGGCTAAAGCAAGTAAAGTGTTAAATAAGTTCTAATAAAATTTAACACAATTGGACAGCTGTTTCAAAAATGCTAACTTTTGACACTTTAGATCCAAATTTCTTGCTTCTGATAAAAATAACTACAAATCTTTCCTAACTGATTTAGCTCTGTCCATACAAAGTCAAGAGTTATGGAAAAATATGGGTAGAACAGTGGTCTGGTTTAAATGTTGGTCTTTGCTGACACTTTTGGCACAAAAAAAGGATTTCCTCTGCTGGACACACTATCTTTGTAGAACACTAGGTAAGGTGGATGAACAGATTAGGGCTGCAACTCTCCTAGCTGAAGTAACAGATACCAAAAAGAAGGTCTTTCAAGATATGAAACTGAGGCCTGCAGTCACAGATATTTCAAATGGCAGCAGAGATACATTTTCTAGCACAAAATAAAGATCCCAAGGAGGAACAGGATCGTTACTTAGTGGACATAGAAGACAACTATTAGAAATGACTTACACATGCATGTAAAAGGCAATTAAACCTGAAAATAGCACATTAGTGTAACTTAAGTGAAGAACAGCTGTGAAATGAATCAAACATTTGTGACAAATGCTCTAAAATAGTGGAACCAGAGCAGTAAAATGATATATGCCAAGGACCACGGCCCAAATGGAAAAACAAGTTAATTTGTTTTTATATTTTTTTCCTGGTGGTTAGTCTCTAGGCAGAGGTTAGAACCTGGATACACCCTCTCAGGGTAAGAAGCATCCCCAGCCACAACTGAAACTGGACAAAAATGTGCAATTAGCCTGAAGGAGTGAATCAGAAGTGTCCTTGATGGCTTCAGACAGAGGACTGCCCAGAAAATTAGGCAATAGCAAGGGAAAACTAAACTTGCTAAGGCTGAAAGGGAACTATAAGGAATACATTGTCCTTCTGCATACTGGCCTTCTCCAGCAATCTGAGAATAAGTGGAAAGGGTGAAAAAGTAAAGGAGACCCAGAGGCCCCTGCTGGATGACTTCATCCTTGAGATATCCTTCCAACACAGGAATAATGGACTAGAATTTACATTTGAAAATTGTTGATGATTAAAAGAGGTCATAGCAACACTCTCCCCATTACCAGGGCAGGTTCCAGGCTAGAATCAAGCTGAGAGATCACTTGTGAGGCATCAGCAAACAGTGGCTGAGTCTGTGCACCAGACAGTGAGCTTGTTTTGGGATGTAAACTGGCAGGGAGATGGCAGCTGACAGCAAATTCTCACTTCCAAACTCTCATGATATTCCGCCACTGGGAAGAGGGTAGAATGATTCTCCTGCTTGTTGTGACACCATACCACAGTCATACTGTTGTTCTGGAAAACAACAGCATGCTGGGGAATGGAGTCTTGAAATGCCAGCAAGGTGAAGACAATGGCTGTCATTTCCAGATCATGTGCAATGAGGCCTCTGTCTGTGACCATCTCACTTGGACAGTCTGTTCCTGAAAATGTCAATTCACTATTTCTGGTTACCATCACTGATGGGACTGGAGCTTGGCAGGGTCTGCCAAGAGACAGACAGGCTGCACTGGTGGATTTACAACTTGGCAAGATCCCTGCTCTTGTTGGAAATTTTGACTGGAAATTCTATGGGGGTCTAATAACTGGTTCTATTGTACTCTAAGGGTTGAATGTAAAACTCTCATATGATGGGGGTGTTGGGCAAATTCACAATCAGAATGTTGAGTATCGGACACTCGACTAGAGTAAGGCTGAAGTGGGAATACAGAAAGTTTGAATGAAGATGACTGACAATATTGACTGTCAGATTTACCCCTCCTTCCAGACCCATGGTAGTACTTGTTCTTGGGTCCAGGATTTGAGGAATTTTGTGGGCTTGTCAATTGCTGGCATTCCATTTTTTGATGGTCTGTTGCAGTTAATGAGCTGGTCAAGTATCCAATTCTCGACATTCTAATAGTAAACCATTGGGCACTCTGTAAATGGAGACAGCCATGAGCCCTTGCACTTTAACACAAAACAGCTGCAGGAACTGACTGGTTTATGAGAACCTGAAACATAATCAATTGAATGGATACAACTCTACCCAAAGGAAGAGATGCTCAATAAGCTGAGTATCCCTTCCTGCATCTGATAAATGTGATGGACTGTGCGGGCATCATCTGGGATTTTGTATTGTTCACATTTATACTTATGATCTGGAATACTGACAGGAGATAATCCCTGGATGCTATAAAGGATATTCATTTAGGGGGCCACTAGGAGTCAGTTGTCCAGGTACAAGAAATTCTGGTCCCCTGATAAAATTGCCATGAACACTATGAGAGCTGAAGTGAGACTAAATGCATTTAAACTTGAAAATGACTGCCTCCTATGCAGAAGTGGGTAAACCTCCTGCACCACATTGCTTTTTTTTTTTGATGTGCTGGAAGCCATTCAGGCATATATATCCAAGATCCTTATTGCAGACTTAGAAGGGTGGATTGCACCATGACCATGCAAAAGGGTTCTTCTGGAGCAAATTAGTTTACTCTGCTCAAATCCAGAATTGGCCCTGAGACGCACTGTTTTCTTGGGTACCAAGACTTCTTGGAATCAAAGTCTAACTATAGTGGATTTGGCAATGTCTCTTGGATTGTTTTCTGCATGAAGATTAAGGCCTCTTTTCTTGCCACATCCATCTGAATAAGTGGGATGACTGGAAATGGAAGACAATGTGGATTGGGAGAGGAAAAGAAGAATGTAACTGTGTAGCCTATGGCAACTGTGGTCCTTTCCCACTTTCACTGCTGATGGCTAACCACATAGATAAGAGGAGGAAAAGGCAACCTCTTACTGACGTCAGTCGGAGACAGTTGGATAAGCTTTTGGCAACAGCCTGCTGGCCCTCAGCCAGAGGACCATGATATCCCTGACTATTCAGGCTCTTCTGACTAGTTTTGGGTTGTTGGCTATTCTGAAAGTTGGCATGACCTATGTGGCTTCTTCCAGGGCCTCTGTTGTCAGATTACTGTTATCCATGCTGACAATGTAGTTGATGTGGACACTGCTACATTCTGGACACAGTGCATTGTGAAGGCTGAAATTTCACCAATACAGCAGTAATGGTCTTACCCTCTTGCTCCTGATTTTGCAGTTCAGTTTTGCCAGCCAGATAGACCACACAAGATGATGACTTGGGCAACTGGAAGGCTTTCTCCAGTATCAGTTCTGATGGCAAGGAGATCTCTGGCATCCATTCCACTTTGGCTCACATCATTTTTAGTATTTCCCAGAATCTACTGGCATCTGGTGAGGTATGGAGGAAAATGCCCTTCATCTTCACTAACATTCAAGATGGAGGACTCAAATGGTGAGTCAAGGTGTTTTCTCTTATACCAAGCTTCCCTGCCTAACCCCTGAGGGGAAGAGTCTAAAAAAAATGAAGCAGCAGCTTGCATGGATGATTCATGTCTATATTACGCCACTGAAGCACATCAACATCGAGCACCACATCGTCGACAAGTATTCAGCAAAATTCACTTCTGCGATTTGCTGAATACTTAAAGGGCAAACAAATACTTGCCCCGCAACCCAATAGAACTAAATCTACCTAAACCAAACCCACCCATGTGGGGGCATATACCAACTCCAAGATTGCACTACAGTGGAGAAAAGGGCAAAATTGTGTAGTTGGCCAACTACGTCTTTGCCCTTTAATTATTCAGCGAATCGCAGAAGTAAATTTCACTGAATACTTGTCAATGATGTGTTGATCGTTGTTAACATGTTTCAATGGCATAATATAGACCCGATGAATCTCTGACCCCTGAAGGAAGTCTCACTGTTACACTGCCCTGTACAAAATGTGTATGTGGGGGAGATGTCAAGTGATGCAGGAATTACATGTATCCAAAGTAAAGACTCTGGAAAAAGTTCTTGCGAGTCAGGGCACACATTAAGGAAGCTTGTATCACTGGAGTCAGAGCCATCTTCGGACCTGTATAAAGAAAAGTTGCACTCAGTATCAAAGTAAGAGGAATGGCCTGCCCTTGACCTTGGCTGTCAAAGTCATGAATGCCATCAACATCAAAGGCATCAACATTAATCCTGGAACGCTGACAAAAAGGATGCAATGGAAAGCCCCAAGAGCCTCAGAACCAACCTCAACCCCAAAGGATCCTCCAACATTGATGGCTTTGAGGGTAAAGTCCTGGCACTGACAGTACTGTCAATATTGAAGGCTGTGGCCCCAATGTCGAGACTGTAGTCATCATCAACATATCCAGAAATGCTGACATACAACGGTAAACTGGTAATTCAATAGGGACTGGGATCTGCAGCTAGCCCAGCAAAGAAACTCAAAGCCCTGTGGCAGTAAATTTTGATAGGCATGGTCCCAATGTTAGCAGGGGAAGAGACCTAGTATGATATATTTTACACTGAAAACAAGGTCTGCCACATTCTGTTGCAATCCAGCTATACACAGAGGTGGAATGCTTAGACATGAAGGACCTAACTAAATGTGGTCTAGGGATTCCTAACTCAGAGGCCACCAAATGGATATTGGTGGTACAGTGGTACAGGACCTGAAGGTTACAGAGTCTCTGAAACAGTAAGCCTGAGGAGGACTGAAACTCCTACCTTTGCTTTCATAGGAGGAATTGCATATTTTGAGCCTTAAAGTACAGTTTTCTTTTTATCATCAAAGGTGGAAGGGGGCAGAGGTAATGGAAGAAACCTTAGTAGCCTCAGGAATTGGTGCAACCTTCAGATTTTCTAGATGTAGGAAGTTAGGGTGACCTTCAATGGACAAGGACTTGAAAGGTGCACAGATCTCAGAAGGCTCAGAGAAGTGAGTCTCCAAAGCACATCAAACGATTAAATGTGATTATCCTATAGGACAATTTTCTCCCAGCATTAACAGTTATGCAACTTCTTGCCTCTTTTTATCTCAGCACACAAGAAAGCACTGGACATCCAACTGCAAAATCTGCTAAGTGGTTTATAACATCGTACACCAATCCTAATCCAAAAACGCATGAACAAGTGTCTTCCAGAAACCACAGAAAGGTAAACAAAGCAAGGACACAATACAAATGACAGACAAGAAGAATAACCTAAATATTTGCATTATAAGTCTCAAAGAAGCATTTACTGAAAATAAGTGTTAAAACATCTAAAATATTTTCCTTACAGAAAAATGGGACTGGAACCAAGAGGGAAGACAGGAAGAGAATTCAGGAAGTAAAAATTCTTCCTTGAAGGAAAATAGGAATGGACTGACCTGCAAAATGATTAAAACACCATGGAAAACAAAGTCTCTGGCAAAATTACAATGAAAAAAAGCATGCTGACAAGCACTTCAAATGGAACCGGGGACCGTTCTCCTAGCCAAGATGACAGCAATACACAGCAAAAGATCCAGACAGATGTCCTTAGGATCACAGCACCATGGTAAAAGTGTAGGTGCCACACAGCCTGAGACAGCTTCCATTTCTGGGCTAAGTTCCTGACGGTCTTAGTCCCAATGGTAATGAGAATGGAATTCTAATCCCAGATCCTATCATCAGGCCATGAAAGTAATGCAAGGTAGACAGAATGGGCCAAGAAATAAATGATCAAATGACTCCAAGTTAAACATTAAGACAAAACAGGTCATATGTACATGAACTTACTTGGCCCAAATCCAACAGAGAATGCAGCTACGAAAACCATCATGCTACTTAAAGTAATCCAATTAAAGAATACTTGTTGTCTTGAATTTGGGTAATTAAGTAAAAAAGCACTGTCATTTACTTCTTTTAGTTGGATTATTTCATTTTGCTCAGGAAGCAGGTTAGAGTTCACTGTTAAATTTTTGTTGGGGTGGTCAAGAAAAAGAGTTGTTGAGGTTAAAGGAACATTAATTAAGTGCTGTTGCTTAATCTGACTAAGAGAGTCTTCTGAGGTAGCATTCAGTAATGTCAGATTTAAGACATTAGCAGTAAGATTGTTTGAAAACGTTGAATGTATCGCCTTGCAAGTATCATTACTGGTCACTGGAATATTATGACTTGTAATCCCAATTATAATCATAGAAGAAGACATCACAACACATCCAGCAATTAGCAATATCCTTCTTCCTATCTTATCAACACAAGCCATGGCAACTAAGGTAGCTGCAACTTTCACAGCACCTAATCCAACAGAAGCTAGAGTTGCAGAAGAATCACTCTGAAAACCCACTGAATGAAATATCGTTGATGCGTAGTACAGGACATTTGGCTGTCCAGTAAACTGTTGAAACATAACCAACCCCAAACCAACAAATGTTCTGCTTCTCAGGTTGTCTTTATATCTAAAAAGGTCAATAATGGAATAATGTTTCTGACTGCTAACTGAAGGCTTTACTTCTAAACCATCGTCATTTTCAACTTGAATAAGTTCTTGTAAGGCACTGTCATCTTGGTCGGATCTCTCTTCTGTAGTTTGGTCAGTAGGAAGAAATAAAATAATACAAAAATGAAAAAATGTTGGCACTGTAGCTATCCCAAACATGTACTTCCATCCTCCTGCAACACTGGAAAATGTGTAATTTATGGCATATGAGACTAGAATACCAGCTGTGATGCCAAATTCATAAAGTGACACCAACAAACCACGTTGCAAGGGGCCCACAATCTCCGATATGTAAATGCAGCAACTCATAGATGACAGGGATATAGCAAATCCAATGACGATACGTCCAATAACAAGCCAAATAAATGTAGCTGAAAATACTATGATTAAACTGCCCCCAAATAACATCATGTTACTAAACAACATTGAGGTCCTTCTTCCATGGAAATCGATAAGCAGACCTCCCATCAAAGAAGCCAAAAGGGCTCCCAGAAGCAGGGCACTCACAAGGACTTCTTCTTCACCACAGCTCAGATGCAAATCCCTTTTCAGTTGAAACATGGCTCCAGAGATTATTCCCATCTCATATCCAAACATTAGTCCACCTAGCACAGCTACAACAGAAGATAAAAGAAGAAGGAATGTCCGGGCTAAAAAAACAAAATACAAATACATGCATTAGGACAAAACATTCCTTTGCTTGATTTCAAATTTTATCAACATACATTTAACTAAACACGGACAAGGCACAGGTCTCCAAATGTTGCTTATCTAAAAACGCCCACTGTGAACCTAGTCATGATGCTTAGTATCAGAGAGATAGTTTGCATTGGTTATGTTCAGTTTTGTTTCCCGGTTTGGAATTGAGGAACAGGTGACTCACCCCATAATGGCCTTTCATAACACTTAACTACCTATATTCTGTGATTAACTCTCAATGTCTCCTTCCTGGGCTTGGGAACACAGCCAGTGTAGTTCAACCACCAGTACACACTGGAGCAGGAACATGATGGGGAGATGGCAGCTGCCTGTGCTAGATGTGAGTATTCCAAACAAGCAAGCCACAATAAATCAAAGTCAGAAAGCAGAAACAAAGCCAGCAGTAGAGGGACAGAGCAGTTAGCTATGCAAGCCACAGCTGAGGTTTAATTGCAGCATTACAGGCCAGAGGGTCATCCAACAGGGAGATAAACTGAACAGTTAGTGTGCAGCTTATGAATTGCAGAATGGAGGTTGTGGGATATTTCAATAAAGGTGTACCCCCCCTGGCAATTCCCAGGCACCAGCCCTGTTCACACAGTCCAGTGAGAGCATACTCCAGCAGACCATAGGCATGAGTTATGTGGATATATGTGTGCATACATGCACTGGCTGAGGAGTGGTATTTATTGCACACCTGGCCATCTGGGCTTGTTGAGAACGTAAGGCACTGGTGATGGGTTTCCATTGCATATGGGAAACATAAAAGGGCATCTTCTTCCTTGATTCCCACTTAGTAGACACAAAGTTGGTTCTTGTCCTTCAGGAAAGGACCCACCCATAAGAGTTTTATGACAGCTATCAGATGAGCAGCAGAAATTAATATGGAATGAGGAATGTCAGCAACCAAGTTCTGAAGTCAGCTAGGGATTGTGGCCCAAACTAAACACAAAAACAAGGTTCTGAAGCAAAAGAAAAATAAATAAATAATACTGTATAATAAAATAAAAAAATACCGTTCAGGTCCACTAAAAAGGAATCAAATTAAGAAATGTCAGCGCATTCTGAACCAGAATTTGGAAGTTGTCAACAACAAATAACTTGATGTTAAGGTGACTGACAATGAAAAACTCCACTGACAACTGTCTCAAGCTGCTCAAGCGTGGATAAACAAGTTCATAGATTCACAGTTAGATAGTGAACAATTGACCTTCAGGCCACTATAAGCCTAGCAAACAAACTGTATTTAAATGTCTTCTCCTGCCTCAAGAAGGCAATTCATAAAGTACCTGGGAAAACGTTGCAGCTAACCATCCACCTGTCAACATTCATCTTAAAGATGGCAAGGGTAGTACTCTACTGGATATGCACTGAAAGCTTGTTCTAGAAGCAGGGAATGCTTTGGAGTAGGAGCCAATCAACACACTGCAGTTCTAAGTAACAGGACCCTCAAAGAAAAGGAAGAGTAACACATAACCATAATGCAGGTAATTGTGGGAAGGAGCTGAATCCCCCAACATTGGAAAAGCAGGGGTAGTGCACAGACAGATGGGGTATAAGGAGACCAAAGCACACAGCACCATGAGCCTCTTGCAGTTATACAGCACAATTAGTGTTCGGATACAGAGCACATGTAAATAAATGAACAAAGAGAATTTAAGTACCTTTATCTGCTCTTTTTTTTCAAAAAATTACAATATTTAAATTGATTTTAACTGTGTGGAAGGAATATTAGCTGAACTGGAAGTTAGTCAGTGTTTGCTGAATTTTGTTATTTGCTAGTAATTACAGGTGTGGGGGTAGTCACATTCTTTGATTTCCTGTCCTTGCCTATTTAAGTGGTACAGTGTGAAATATTTTCTGCTTAAAAACCTCAGCTTTGGCCGGCTAAGAACTTGCTATATTCAACTGGACGTATAAGAGAATTTAAGTACCTGTATCTGCTCTTTTTTTTCAAAGAAATACAGTATTTAAATTGATTTTAACTGTGTGGAAGGAATATTAGCTGAACTGGAAGTTAGTCAGTGTTTGCTGAATTTTGTTATTTGCTAGTAATTACAGGTGTGGGGGTAGTCACATTCTTTGATTTCCTGTCCTTGCCTATTTAAGTGGTACAGTGTGAAATATTTTCTGCTTAAAAACCTCAGCTTTGGCCGGCTAAGAACTTGCTATATTCAACTGAACGTATAAGAGAATTTAAGTACCTTTATCTGCTCTTTTTTTTTCAAAGAAATACAGTATTTAAATTGATTTTAACTGTGTGGAAGGAATATTAGCTGAACTGGAAGTTAGTCAGTGTTTGCTGAATTTTGTTATTTGCTAGTAATTACAGGTGAGGGGTAGTCACATTCTTTGATTTCCTGTCCTTGCCTATTTAAGTGGTACAGTGTGAAATATTTTCTGTTTAAAAACCTCAGCTTTGGCCGGCTAAGAACTTGATATATTCAACTGGATGTATAAGAGAATTTAAGTACCTTTATCTGCTCTTTTTTTTTCAAAACAATACAGTATTTAAATTGATTTTAACTGTGTGGAAGGAATATTAGCTGAACTGGAAGTTAGTCAGTGTTTGCTGAATTTTGTTATTTGCTAGTAATTACAGGTGTGGGGGTAGTCACATTCTTTGATTTCCTGTCCTTGCCTATTTAAGTGGCACAGTGTGAAATATTTTCTGCTTAAAATCCTCAGCTTTGGCCGGCTAAGAAATTGCTATATTCAACTGGACGTATAAGAGAATTTAAGTACCTTTATCTGCTCTTTTTTTTCAAAAAAATACAGTATTTAAATTGATTTTAACTGTGTGGAAGGAATATTAACTGAACTGGAAGTTTTCAACCAGAATTTGGAAGTTGTCAACAACAAATAACTTGATGTTAAGGTGACTGACAATGAAAAACTCCACTGACAACTGTCTCAAGCTGCTCAAGCGTGGATAAACAATTTCATAGATTCACAGTTAGATAGTGGACAACTGACCTTCAGGCCATTATAAGCCTAGCAAACAAACTGTATTTAAATGTCTTCTCCTGCCTCAAGAAGGCAATTCATAAAGTACCTGGGAAAAAGTTGCAGCTAACCATCCACCTGTCAACATTCATCTTAAAGATGGCAAGGGTAGTACTCTATTGGATATGCACTGAAAGCTTGTTCTAGAAGCAGGGAATGCTTTGGAGTAGGAGCTAATCAACACCCTGCAGTTCTAAGTAACAGGACCCTCAAAGAAAAGGAAGAGTAACACATAACCATAATGCAGGGAATTGTGGGAAGGAGCTGAATCCCCCAACATTTGAAAAGCAGGGGTAGTGCACAGACAAATGGGGTATAAGGAGACCAAAGCACACAGCACCATGAGCCTCTTGCAGTTATACAGCACAATTAGTGTTGGATAAAGAGCGCATGTAAATAAATGAACAAAGAGAATTTAAGTACCTTTATCTGCTCTTTTTTTTCAAAAAAATACAGTATTTAAATTGATTTTAACTGTGTGGAAGGAATATTAGCTGAACTGGAAGTTAGTCAGTGTTTGCTGAATTGTGTTATTTGCTAGTAATTACAGGTGTGGGGGTAAGTCACATTCTTTGATTTCCTGTCCTTGTCTATTTAAGTGGTACAGTGTGAAATATTTTCTGCTTAAAAACCTCAGCTTTTGCCGGCTAAGAACTTGCTATATTCAACTGGAAGTATAAGAGAATTTAAGAACCTTTATCTGCTCTTTTTTTTCCAAAAAAATACAGTATTTAAATTGATTTTAACTGTGTGGAAGGAATATTAGCTGAACTGGAAGTTAGTCAGTGTTTGCTGAATTTTGTTATTTGCTAGTAATTACAGGTGTGGGGGTAGTCACATTCTTTGATTTCCTGTCCTTGCCTATTTAAGTGGTACAGTGTGAAATATTTTCTGCTTAAAAACCTCAGCTTTGGCCGGCTAAGAACTTGCTATATTCAACTGGATGTATAAGAGAATTTAAGCACCTTTATCTGCTCTTTTTTTTTCAAAACAATACAGTATTTAAATTGATTTTAACTGTGTGGAAGGAATATTAGCTGAACTGGAAGTTAGTCAGTGTTTGCTGAATTTTTGTTATTTGCTAGTAATTACAGGTGTGGGGGTAGTCACATTCCTTGATTTCATGTCCTTGCCTATTAAAGTGGTACAGTGTGAAATATTTTCTGCTTAAAAACCTCAGCTTTGGCCGGCTAAGAACTTGCTATATTCAACAGGCCGTATAAGAGAATTTAAGTACCTTTATCTGCTCTTTTTTTTTTCCAAAAAAATACAGTATTTAAATTGATTTTAACTGTGTGGAAGGAATATTAACTGAACTGGAAGTTTTCAACCAGAATTTGGAAGTTGTCAACAACAAATAACTTGATGTTAAGGTGACTGACAATGAAAAACTCCACTGACAACTGTCTCAAGCTGCTCAAGCGTGGATAAACAAGTTCATAGATTCACAGTTAGATAGTGGACAATTGACTTTCAGGCCATTATAAGCCTAGCAAACAAACTGTATTTAAATGTCTTCTCCTGCCTCAAGAAGGCAATTCATAAAGTACCTGTGAAAAAGTTGCAGCTAACCATCCACCTGTCAACATTCATCTTAAAGATGGCAAGGGTAGTACTCTATTGGATATGCACTGAAAGCTTGTTCTAGAAGCAGGGAATGCTTTGGAGTAGGAGCCAATCAACACACTGCAGTTCTAAGTAACAGGACCCTCAAAGAAAAGGAAGAGTAACACATAACCATAATGCAGGGAATTGTGGGAAGGAGCTGAATCCCCCAACATTTGAAAAGCAGGGGTAGTGCACAGACAGATGGGGTATAAGGAGACCAAAGCACACAGCACCATGAGCCTCTTGCAGTTATACAGCACAATTAGTGTTCGGATACAGAGCACATGTAAATAAATGAACAAAGAGAATTTAAGTACCTTTATCTGCTCTTTTTTTTTCAAAAAAATACAGTATTTACATTGATTTTAACTGTGTGGAAAGAATATTAGCTGAACTGGAAGTTAGTCAGTGTTTGCTGAATTGTGTTATTTGCTAGTAATTACAGGTGTGGGGGTAAGTCACATTCTTTGATTTCCTGTCCTTGCCTATTTAAGTGGTACAGTGTGAAATATTTTCTGCTTAAAAACCTCAGCTTTGGCCGGCTAAGAACTTGCTATATTCAACTGGACGTATAAGAGAATTTAAGTACCTTTATCTGCTCTTTTTTTTTTCAAAAAATACAGTATTTAAATTGATTTTAACTGTGTGGAAGGAATATTAGCTGAACTGGAAGTTAGTCAGTGTTTGCTGAATTTTGTTATTTGCTAGTAATTACAGGTGTGGGGGTAGTCACATTCTTTGATTTCCTGTCCTTGCCTATTTAAGTGGTACAGTGTGAAATATTTTCTGCTTAAATCAGCTTTGGCCGGCTAAGAACTTGCTATATTCAACTGGACGTATAAGAGAATTTAAGTACCTTTATCTGCTCTTTTTTTTCAAAAAATACAGTATTTAAATTGATTTTAACTGTGTGGAAGGAATATTAGCTGAACTGGAAGTTAGTCAGTGTTTGCTGAATTTTGTTATTTGCTAGTAATTACAGGTGTGGGGGTAGTCACATTCTTTGATTTCCTGTCCTTGCCTATTTAAGTGGTACAGTGTGAAATATTTTCTGCTTAAAAACCTCAGCTTTGGCCGGCTAAGAACTTGCTATATTCAACTGGACGTATAAGAGAATTTAAGTACCTTTATCTGCTCTTTTTTTCAAAAAAATACAGTATTTAAATTGATTTTAACTGTGTGGAAGGAATATTAGCTGAACTGGAAGTTAGTCAGTGTTTGCTGAATTTTGTTATTTGCTAGTAATTACAGGTGTGGGGGTAGTCACATTCTTTGATTTCCTGTCCTTGCCTATTTAAGTGGTACAGTGTGAAATATTTTCTGCTTAAAAACCTCAGCTTTGGCCGGCTAAGAACTTGCTATATTCAACTGGACGTATAAGAGAATTTAAGTACCTTTATCTGCTCTTTTTTTTTCAAAAAATACAGTATTTAAATTGATTTTAACTGTGTGGAAGGAATATTAGCTGAACTGGAAGTTAGTCAGTGTTTGCTGAATTTTGTTATTTGCTAGTAATTACAGGTGTGGGGGTAGTCACATTCTTTGATTACCTGTCCTTGCCTATTTAAGTGGTACAGTGTGAAATATTTTCTGCTTAAAAACCTCAGCTTTGGCCGGCTAAGAACTTGCTATATTCAACTGGACGTATAAGAGAATTTAAGTACCTTTATCTGCTCTTTTTTTTTTAAAAAAAATACAGTATTTAAATTGATTTTAACTGTGTGGAAGGAATATTAGCTGAACTGGAAGTTTTCAACCAGAATTTGGAAGTTGTCAACAACAAATTACTTGATGTTAAGGTGACTGACAATGAAAAACTCCACTGACAACTGTCTCAAGCTGCTCAAGCGTGGATAAACAAGTTCATAGATTCACAGTTAGATAGTGGACAATTGACCTTCAGGCCATTATAAGCCTAGCAAACAAACTGTATTTAAATGTCTTCTCCTGCCTCAAGAAGGCAATTCATAAAGTACCTGGGAAAAAGTTGCAGCTAACCATCCACCTGTCAACATTCATCTTAAAGATGGCAAGGGTAGTACTCTATTGGATATGCACTGAAAGCTTGTTCTAGAAGCAGGGAATGCTTTGGAGTAGGAGCCAATCAACACACTGCAGTTCTAAGTAACAGGACCCTCAAAGAAAAGGAAGAGTAACAGATAACCATAATGCAGGGAATTGTGGGAAGGAGATGAATCCCCAAACATTTGAAAAGCAGGGGTAGTGCACAGACAGATGGGGTATAAGGAGACCAAAGCACACAGCACCATGAGCCTCTTGCAGTTATACAGCACAATTAATGTTCGGATACAGAGCACATGTAAATAAATGAACAAAGAGAATTTAAGTACCTTTATCTGCTCTTTTTTTTCCAAAAAATACAGTATTTAAATTGATTTTAACTGTGTGGAAGAAATATTAGCTGAACTGGAAGTTAGTCAGTGTTTGCTGAATTTTGTTATTTGCTAGTAATTACAGGTGTGGGGGTAGTCACATTCTTTGATTTCCTGTCCTTGCCTATTTAAGTGGTACAGTGTGAAATATTTTCTGCTTAAAAACCTCAGCTTTGGCCGGCTAAGAACTTGCTATATTCAACTGGACGTATAAGAGAATTTAAGTACCTTCATCTGCTCTTTTTTTTTCAAAAAAATACAGTATTTAAATTGATTTTAACTGTGTGGAAGGAATATTAGCTGAACTGGAAGTTAGTGTTTGCTGAATTTTGTTATTTGCTAGTAATTACAGGTGTGGGGGTAGTCACATTCTTTGATTTCCTGTCCTTGCCTATTTAAGTGGTACAGTGTGAAATATTTTCTGCTTAAAAACCTCAGCTTTGGCCGGCTAAGAACTTGCTATATTCAACTGGATGTATAACAGAATTTAAGTACCTTTATCTGCTCTTTTTTTCAAAACAATACAGTATTTAAATTGATTTTAACTGTGTGGAAGGAATATTAGCTGAACTGGAAGTTAGTCAGTGTTTGCTGAATTTTGTTATTTGCTAGTAATTACAGGTGTGGGGGTAGTCACATTCTTTGATTTCCTGTCCTTGCCTTTTTAAGTGGTACAGTGTGAAATATTTTCTGCTTAAAAACCTCAGCTTTGGCCGGCTAAGAACTTGCTATATTCAAATGGACGTATAAGAGAATTTAAGTACCTTTATCTGCTCTTTTTTTTCAAAAAAATACAGTATTTAAATTGATTTTAACTGTGTGGAAGGAATATTAACTGAACTGGAAGTTTTCACTCTGCTCTTCAGTTAGTCCCACCCACCCTCCTTGTTTTTGTTTTGGTGTTAATCTTAGTGGCCTTGCAACTGCCCGCCCTCTTGTAAATTTGTGTTTGGATACTCCTTCTGGGCCCATCTCATTTGCTCACTCAACTGAGTGCAGTGAGATCATATTCTGATTTCAGGCACTCCTACTGTGTACAAAGAGAGCATCTGGGAAACAGAAAAAAAATTAAGCTTGTTTCCTGCCTTTCCTGTTAAGTGGTATAGACTATTTGTAGGCTTCTGAGCCCCAAGCCCTTTTGTGTTGGAGGGAAGCCTTCTAGCTTAGTTTTTTTCTTATAACTAGCCAGTTTTCTAGTTTCAGCACTCAAATCTGTTTCTTTGATCTCAGCACTTGTTCAGAAAAAAAAAAAATTTCATCTGCTTTTACTGTACTTGTGTTTCTACCTACTTTTTTACTTTTGCATCATCTTAAAAGTACTCATTTGTATTTATTACTGCTTGGTGTAACTCAGTCTAAGCCTTTTGGTTTAAACACTTGGGCTTCGGACCAGTTGTTTTGCAGTGACAGGGTTTGTGGTCTGCACTGTAGTGGCAGAACAGGTAGCTTACATCCTTCTAGGTTGGGAACTGCTGATTGAGGGCTCAGTGTCTGTTATTCTAAAAGTGTATTAATTCTGGTTTAAGCACTTGGGCTTTCAGGCCAGTTATTTTACATTAAGAGGGTTCGTGGTCTGCACTCTTGTGGGAGGAGAGGCTGGGCTCTGCCCTTCTGAGCTGGGAATTTCTGGTTGAAGGCTTATAGTGCATGCATATCTGAACTGCTTCTTACTGAAGTTGGTGCGCCTTGTTTGCTGTGGCATAGACTGGATTCGGGCCTGCTGGATCTAGCTTTGTTTGTGTAACTTGAGCACTAATCCAGGCAGTCTCTAAAGTATTCAATTGTATTTATTACTGCTTGGTAGTAACTTGATTAAAGTGTAGCTATCATTCTAAGTCTTTTGGATTAAGCACTTGGGCTTCAGACCAGTTGTTTTACATTAGGAAGGTTTGTGGCATGCACTGTGGTGGCAGGACAGGTAGCTTTCATCCTTCTAAGTTGGGAACTGCTGATTGAGAGCCCAGTGTCTGTTATTCCTAAAGTGTATTAGTTCTGGTTTAAGCACTTGGGCTTCAGGCCAGTTATTTTACATTAAGAAGGTTTGTGGTCTGCACTCTTGTGGGAGAAGAGGCTGGACTCTGCCCTTCTGAGCTGGGAATTTCTGGTTAAAGGTTTATAGTGCCTGAATATTTGAACTGTATCTTACTGAAACTGGTACACCTTATTTGCTGTAGCATAGACTAGATCCAGGCCTGCTGAATCTAGCTTTGTTTATATGCTTGTTGTTTGTTTGCTTATTTCCCTGGAACGCTAATTCCACCTCATACGCGGCTTCTCAGCGCTTCTGTGGATCACTAGTGATATCTGCATTGCTTACTGTACTTATTTCCTTGTTTCACTTGAAAGAAAGTTACTGTTTGTCGTTTTTGCATTTAAGTTACCTGGCACTTGCTCACTAAAGCAATTATATAAGTCAGCACTAAAAATTAAAAGCACTACACCCTCACTCCCCACTGGCCCTGGTTTTCAATTATTAAGGAATTCCCAATATTATTCTAGCATGTCCAAAAGTCAGTTGTCAATCTCCTCTCTGGTCCAGCTGGTGAATCTGGGAATCTTGAGGCAATGTTACAACTGCCTCATGTACACAGACAACCCTCTCCTCCTCCCAACAAATTCCAACACATGTGAGAGATGCAACCATATAGCCAAACTGGAGGCTAAGCTCTCTCAACTCAGTACTGGCATAACCAGTCAGGAGGAGAAGGAAACCACACTCACTACAATTCCAGTCTCACATAGACCTACCACGACAGCAAACCAAACACATAATCACACAAATACATACTCGGAGGCTCTAAATAAAGATCTGCCGAAGCAGCAGAGACCTCCAAAGCAGTCACCCAAGCAGCCGCTACCCCAAAACAAAACACGTGCAATACATATCTCACAAAGCCAGTGTGCCAAACAGTCACAGCCCTTAAGACTAAACAACACACCTGATACACTTGTAATAGGTGACTCTATCGTCAGGCACACTGATGTCCCACTCACCAGGCTGAACAAGGAGAGGGTCACGGTGAGCAGCCTGTCGGGCGCTAGGATCCGCCACGTAACACAAGCACTCAGGTCACTCCAAGGCAAGTACAAATATGACTCAGTCATTGTCCATGCTGGTGTGAATGACCTGGGACGTACCTCCCTGGACTACATGAAAAGAGACATAAAGGAGCTCTCTGAGCATGTAGCCCAGGCCGGTATGACCCTGTCCTTGAGTAGCATCTTACCCTCACCAAGAATGATGCCACAATATGAAGACAAGATGATCAATTTCAACAATTGGCTTAAGTACTGGTGTCATTCAAAGGGGATCCCAATGCCTGTCAGCTTGGGATGATATGCTCGACAAGCCACGATGCTTCGCTAGGGACAGCTTGCACCTGTCACCCCTGGGCTTTCGGATATTGGCAAAGGCTCTTGCTACCCCCATAGTGCCTTTTTTAGGCAAGGCCCAAAAGACAAACCCACCTCCAAAGGTATCACAAGGAATAAGAAACTAAGAGTAATGCTACTCAACGCCAGAAGTCTAAACCTCAAGATGCACGCACTCAAAACTCTCCTTAGCATGGAGAACATCAATATCTGTGCAGTAACAGAAACCTGGTTCAGGGCTCCCGAGAGCACCCCAGCACTACCAGGTTATACCTCATACCATGCTTTTCGGCCCCAAAACTTGGACCGAACCACAAAAGGAGGGGGAGTATCGATATTCATCAAAGATACCCACACCTCCAGTTTGTTGGCAAAGCACGAAGCATCAGAGACTATCCATGTCCAACTAACAGTGGGTAAAACTGCCTTCCAGTTTATAGCCTGCTACAGACCACCCTCCCAAACCCAGGAACCCCACTCGGCCTTCCTGAGAACACTGGAAAATATGAAGGTCTCTCCAAACACCATTATACTGGGCGACTTCAACTACCCAAACATAGACTGGGAGCATTACTCTAGCTCCAACACCCTAGCCCAAAGGTTCCTAGAATTTATAAACTCAAATGCTATGGAACAACTTGTTACCACTCCCACAAGAGGGGAAAACATACTGGACCTGATCATCACCAACATGGGGACTCTATGCTCCAGACCAGAAGTGTATCCCTCACTGGTAAGATCAGACCATAAACTAATCTCACTGGATATTCACATCCCGACCCAAACCCCTGCCCAGAAAACCACAGTGAAAAACTTCTCTAAAGCAAATTTCACACTCCTCAAAACTGTGGTAGAATCCTTCAAAGCCCCCGGGCTTGTGGAAAATACGGCCCAGACCGCAGAATCCTTTATAAACACATTCTATGAACACCTTCAGGAATGCATGGATCATGCAATCCCAAATAAAACCAAGACCCAATCCTCCAAAGGCAGACGTCCTGTCTGGTGGACCCCAGCCATAAACAAACTATACAATAGAAGGAGGAAGCTACTAAATGATGGAGCAAAATCCCAAAAAGGGAAGGCATCACTGATCAGTATTAGCAAAAAACTACGGGCACACATAAAATTGTCTAAGGCCGGCTTCGAGAGAAAAATTGCACAGGACACTAAGGATAATCACAAGGCTTTCTTTAGTTATGTTAGGAACCTGGGTGGTAATTCCCAGATATGCTCAGAATTAGTCCAAAATGACAAAAAATACACCGAACCCACAGACATTGCCAACATCCTAGCTGACAGGTTCAGCACAAACTTCTCCCACCCCTCCCCACCAAAAGGGCAAATATCTATCCCAGCAGAGTGCTGCCCCCCTGACATCTCAGATGCTCAAGTAAGAGCCACCCTCTCCAAAGCAAAAAACACAGCATCAATGGGACCAGATGGTGTCCCGGGCTGCATCCTACATGAACTCCAAGAAGAGCTAAACCCAAACATAAAACTACTGTTCAATCTCAGCCTTACTACAGGATATGTGCCCAAAGAGTGGCGTACAGCAACAGTGGTCCCTCTCCATAAAGGTGGTGCCTCAACGGATCCTGGAAACTATCGCCCCATAAGCCTGACTAGCTTGGTCTGCAAAGCTATGGAAAGGATCATCATGGACCTCATAAATAAAGATATTGGGGACCTACAAACACTGGATCCTACCCAGTTCGGCTTTGTTAAGGGCAGATCCTGCCTCTTAAACCTGGTTGATTTCTTTGAAACAGTCACCAAGGCCATTGACGAGGGGAAGGTGGTCCACACAGCGTACCTGGATCTCGCAAAAGCCTTCGATACAATACCCCACTCGGGCATTATAGATAAGCTCACCAGCTTAAATATAAACCCCTATGTCACTAGATGGATTGCAAACTGGCTCAAGGACAGAACCCACATGTTTAGAATTGCTGGAGCCATGTCAGACTCCAAACCAGTTACAAGTGGTGTCCCACAAGGCTCAGTCCTGGGACCTCTCTTGTTCAGTATATATTTCTCGGAGGTACAGGCCAACAAGGAAGGACTGTGGCTGACCAAGTTCGCAGATGACTGCAAACTGGGTGCCATAATCGACTCGCCAGTCGACACAAGCATCCTCCAAAAGGGCCTCATAGAAACAGACAACTGGTGCCAGAGCCATGGCCTCAAGCTAAATGCCAAAAAGTGTATAGTCATCCCCTTTGGCAAAAACAAAGTGCCCACAAATTACCACATAGGTGGTAATCCATTAAGTACAGAAGA